>NC_083857.1:4920906-5223937 GCF_029169275.1 Apis cerana
GAAAATAAAATCATAAATATAAATTGTTTATTATCATATCGATAACCATATCATAACGTTAATATGCACTATCAATTGTATTGTACAATAATTGATATTTTTATTGTAACGAAGTCGGGGATATCCGTCTTCTTCACAATTTTAAATTCATTTCATTATTTCTCACGTATTTGAATTTTAATTTTTATTCATTAAAATAATATTTGTAATATATTCATTTATTTTACAAATAATCATAGAGAAAATATTTTCAATCATAGATCAATCAACATAATTATTTATATCATTCTATATATCGATAATTACTCTGTTATTTAATATAAAATTAACTATCTTTTCAAAAACGCGATATGCAAGAAGATCTATCCTGATCTAATAAATAAAATACAAGAAAAATGTTACTATTCACGAGTATATAATATGACAAATACCCGTGGTCACTGTGCTCGTGCAAAATTCTACGTATACAACCAGTCATCCGTGTCGATACGGACCTTTCGTCCTACGACATGATTGAATGACCGGAGGAACATAAATGCATGCGACTCACCAATAGATGCGAAGAATCTGCATTGTCGTGGTCCACGATGTCATCCCCAAACAGTCATTACGAGGAAGGGAAAACTGTAACCAAACATGAAACACTACCATTAAAATTCTGTGATTATTTGAAAAAGTTGAAGCGAATAGAAAATATATAAAAACAATTACCTCTTCGCGTGATGGATGATCGCCCTATTCCTCAAGGAACACTGACTCTACCCTGTACCGAAAACGAATATTCAAAAAAAAATAAAAAATAAAAATAAAAAACTACTAACGCGTCGATTTCGAATAGAAGCGGCGAACAAACACTGACTCTAGTTTCGCGAATAATTATAGTTAATTTAATTAGAGCTATTGTGCTCTAAATACTAAAAAACTATTACGAAGCAAACACTGAATCTACCGATCGCATTGCGCGCGATCACAAATATTGTTTAAAACTGAAGTCCATGAGAAATGAAGACACTTTGGCATCTTTAACAAAATATAAAATATTACATGTTATTACGAGTGTTTGTGAATACAACATTGATGATACAAAAATATTGAACAAGATAAAAAAATATCTATTAAATTTCAAATTTTAATATAAATAAATAATTACCTCTTCGCGTGATGGATGATCGCCCTATTCCTCAAGGAACACTGACTCTACCCTGTACCGAAAACGAATATTCAAAAAAATAAAAAATAAAAATAAAAACTACTAACGCGTCGATTTCGAATAGAAGCGGCGAACAAACACTGACTCTAGTTTCGCGAATAATTGTAGTAAATTAATTAGAGCTACTGTGCTCTAAATACTAAAAACTATTACGAAGCAAACACTGAATTTACCGATCGCATTGCGCGCGATCACAAAAATTCTCTGGAAATAAAGATATATTATTAATGGGGGGAGGGGATCTATGTAAAATTTTTTTTTCTATCAAATTGTTTCAAAAAAAATTACCGCTTTTATTAAAACTACAAATCGATTATTATCAATTTTTATGAATAAAAGGATTTAAAATATATATATCATTAATGCAAGATTATTAATAATTATGGTGAATGTTCATTACACATATAGGATAAAATATACTTTTACCTAATGATATTATATATATCATATATAACGATCGAATAAATACATAATAAATACGTACAATAGACGAGCGAAAAATCAAGCTTCCCTTTGAAAAATATAATGGCGTCCATGTTGGAATTTTTCCCGCCTTCCCGACCAATATACAGGTCCGATAATCAAGTAACAATCTGTACAAAAGAAAACGAGATTTTCAAATATACGCATAAAATCTATAAAATTAATCGGTTACAAATAAAAATAAAACAATTATCAAACACAAATTTTATCTTAAAAAGGCACAATGTGAATTAATTAGCACTGTAATCGTCAAATAAACGAATAGACAAAAACGAATAATTTAACTTCAAAGGATTGCCAAGCATAATAATAATGGCGTATTCATTTAATGATAGGAATGATAGTTTGGGAAAAAAATATGTACATACTATGCAACAAACAAATCGCAAGAAAAAGTAAAGTTTCTAATACGAATATGGATACATCATGACGTAACACAATTTCGGTTAACGAATTTTCGCGGGAGAAGGGGAAGGGGGAGGGGAGGGGAGAAGAGATGCGCGCGTCGCCTGTCGAAACCTGTCGAAGCCTGTCGAAGCCTGTCGAAACATGTCCAGTGTGGGAAAAATACGAACACGTAATTTCTTAGAAAAGCTATGTTATGAAAACATCTAATTACCCTCGACCATAACAAAACAGAAAAAAGTACATAAACATTACAAAGAGACGCGAGACGCATTTAGAAACCGAAATATTATCACCGACCTAATATATAGTATATATAATATATAATAACCGAATATATAAATATAAAATTATCTTCGTTTCGTTTGTTTTAATGGATCAAAAAATTATAGAAATACATTCCAAATATGATCTAATTTATTCTAATAAATTTATTTCAAAACATATGAAACATCGAAATTAGTCATAAATCAGTCATAAATCATCGTAATGTATGCATACTACAAGTCATTTTTTCTTTCAAATTATCCCGAAAATCGATGATTTTTTCAAATGGCAATCAAAATCGTAAAACAAATGCGTAGAAAAATGATATCAAAATGAAGCAACAAGTCTATTCGAATCTCGTCTCGATGAAGCACGAACTACCGGTATTCAATGATCGAAATTAGAAAAAAAACTCAATATATCAATTAATTTCGACACTTAAAATAATAAAACCATGATTAAATAAACGAAAATAATAATAATTTATATATTCGGTAGCAGAATTTGATCAAAATTACTTACTGCGCAGTAGAATTTTCCAAGCCGGCAGCGATCACACGTCCTCACTTGTTCACTTTCCACAGAAGACTGACATTGCGCGCCAAAAGTCGCCAAGAAGCTCTCTCATTGGCTGGCGACGAAACTCGATCTTTCGATTATTTCGATTATTTCGATAATCGAAATCGCATGAAAAATTAAAGTATTACACAATATATATTTTTATTATTTTAATAAACAATATTAAAAATATATATTATTAATTTATTTGCATTATAAAATTTATTTTAATTAATTATTTATATTATTTTTTTTATTTGTACATTTTTCAATATATAATTTATTTATTGATCGATTTATTAATTATTATCGATATATTTGTTATATAAAAAGTCTACAAATGATTTATTTTTATATTTAAAAATTATTTATTTATTTGTATGTTTTTTTATGACCTATTTATATATTTTTACATTATATATTATATATTTATACTTATATATATATATATATATATATTATATATTTATATATTTATTTATTCTTGCTTTTTCAATAACTTTTTATAAACTTTTCTATTTTATTCATTTAAATATATTAAATATCTCAATTTGTTTATTTAATTAACATTATTATATCCCTACCCTATATCTCTATTTATTCAATTAATAACATATCTTACATATTTATTAATTCATTTATGTAGTATCTTGCTTTTAAATTTTTTTGTTTTGTTCATTTATATTACATCTTAAATTATTTATTTATTTATTTACTTATAGATTTATACATTTATTTAGATAATGATTTATTTGCAAACTTTATTGCAGATTTTTCTTCATTTATATATTTTATGAATTTATTTATTTATTTACTTATTACTTTACTGATTTATATAGAGTTATTATATATTTAGTTATATATATATATATATATATTTATTCATTTGCTAATGATTAATTTATAGATTTCTTAGTTTTATTAGTTTCATTTGTGTATGCATCAATTATTTGTTCTCTGTTTATATATATGTGTATGTAAGTGAACAAAATAAAAAAGCAAAGAACAATAGAAAAAAGTTTTTAGCCAATTAAATATAAATTATTAAATTAAAGTAAGAAATACATACATCATTTGATGCAGATATAAATGAACAATACAAATGGACAAATTTGTAAGTAAATTAATTTTAATGAAAGAATGAAAAAATATATGTATAACTGAATAAATAAAAGATAAATAAATAAATAAATAAATAAATAATTCAATGCATGCATAAATGTCAAAAATATATAAATGAATAAAACAAAAAGTCTATTAATAAGTTCCTAAACAAGTGTATAAATAATTGAATAAATGAAGCTATGACCAAATAAATAAATAAATTGGTGAAATACATAAGTGCACAAAATATAATATAAATATAATATAAAAATTAATCACTAGATGAATGAATTAATAAACATATAAGCAAAATAATTAAAAGAATGAATGAATGAGTTTATGTAATGTGTACATAAGTGATCAAAAAGTTTACAAATAAATCACTAAAAGAATGATTAAAAATATAAAATATAATTATATATAATTGAAGGAATATATAAATATATAAATATAAATATTATATAAATATATAAATAATTTGATATGTAAATAAACAAAACAAAATGTATAGAAATAAGCTAATCAAATGGATGAATAAATATCTAAATAAATAAATAACTCAAGAAGTAAATATATATAAAACTAGATGCATACATAACTGAATAAAACTAAGAATCATATATACATTTATTATTTTAGTTATTTAATTATTTGTACGTTTTATACTATTTTTATACTTTTGTTTATTAATTATTTATACATTTACTTCTATATATTATTTACTATAAAATTTATAGTTGTATAGAGGATACAAAAATAAATTATGTAGTAAATAATAATGATTTTAAGTCTCACCAATTCTTGGAGATTATTGTGAATCTCAAGGAAAACTGAGAAGCTAAATCTGAAAATAAAAATTGAATTAAGCCTTAATTCTATGCAACAAATCTACATGAAATTTGAAAAATGAAAAACAATACACTACTTCATATATATATATATATATATATATATATATATATATATATATATATATATATCAATATTTTATATTATTATGAGTATAAATATATAAAATATTAATATATATTACAAAGTTTGAAAACAAAAAAATGAAATGCATTTCACAGAGAATTTTACTTATTCTATTAACTATCATCATTTTTAATATCAATCACCATTACCAAGCATTACCAAGCATTATTAAGCATACAATTGCAAATATATTCTATTTTCTACAGCAACAATTCTACAGCAATCTACTTCCTATTTTTTTTAAATTTTTCAATATAAAAATTTCAATACATCAACTTAGAAATATCCAAATCGTAAACGTGATTTAATACAATCCTTAAGGAAACTTAATCTATAATCTTCAAGATCAAATTTTATAATTTTATAAAATAAAATTTGTTTCCAATTCATATCAGACTCACACCCTGTCACACCATCCCTACCTACATAGAATTTAATATTACAAAATTCAATTATACCTTTCCAATTCATTATAGATTCACACCCTATCACACCATCCCTACCTATCCACAGAATTTAATAAAATATAATACTTATACCTTCCTAATTCATTACAGACTCACACCTTATCACACTATCCTTATCAACACAGAATCTAAATGGATTTCTCTTTATTCTAAAGGAACTACCTAACAGTATGAAAATCTATCTAAAAGATTTGTTTAGGGGCCCCTTCTACTTAAAAATAAACATAACCGAAAAAGAGAAAGAAACATTATATAAAATATGATGAGTGATGATTGATTGATTTTATCAGTAGGTCCTGAAACAAATAAAATTCTAAATAATTAGTAAAATAACATATAAATATTTATTAATCGATGATACAAAATTTTCTTGAAATAGAATTGATATATCTGAAACAAAATAAAATAAAGAATTAGCATAAGTATAAAAAATATTTCAAAATATTGTAATTTCTTAAAAATTAAAAATAAAATAATGGTATGAAAAATGATAAATATAATGAACATTCACCATTATTCAAGAAATTTCATAAAAATAATTTTAATTCATATTTTAATGATTAAGTCTTCATCAAAGAGAAAAACAAATATTGCAAATATTAGCAATATTTTCTGCAGCAAACGCAGAAAATATAATGTGATAAGGGATGCTGAAAAAGAAAAGAATGTAGTAGCCAGAAGGACTACTAAAATAAAAATATCTTCCACTCGATATGAATCGAACAACAAACCGCGAGTGGAATATTCATTTTGTATCGCAACACTAAAACAATAAAATAATATATTTTTTTATAAAATAAGAAATTTTTTAAATCAACGCGATGAGTGCTTTCTTATACTTGCAATATTAAATAATTTATATTTATTAAAAAAAATATATATAAAAAAGACATGGAAAATTCCCGAAAACAATCAATTATTTACGCAACGTTACTCTACGCACTCAAATTTAAACAACGCAACACTAATAAAGAATGATTAAAAAAATCCAATGATTTCCTTAGTGACTGCCATTGTACAATCACCCTTGTAGCTTATTTAGCCACTTAAGGTGATTCAGGAACAGGAACGTTGAGTTCTTCCACAATTCCAGTGAAAGAAATTTGGGCATTCAATATTCGCAACACTACTTGAACAAACGCGATTATTTATCAACGCAACGCTATATTTTAAAACAAACTCAATCGAAATCGTTAATTTTATTTATTAAAAAGCTATTACTGATTAGAAATGAAGGATCACAAAGATATAAATTATACTTTATACATAAAAACAATTTATAACAAAATCGCGATATCTTATAATTTACTAATGCAAACGCGATTCTCATTTTGACGCAACACTAATGCAAACGCGATTCTCATCTTAACGCAACACTAATGCAAACGCGATTCTCATTTTAACGCAACACTAATGCAAACGCGATTCTCATTTTAACGCAACATATGTAATAAAGGAGTCTAATTCAACCCGTTATTAATCAATCGCAACACTAATAAAAACGCGATGCCCATGATGACTGGATCTTAATGATGGGCCGGCATGCAAACGGCCAGACGATACAACAACAATTACTACATATTACTAAAACGAGCACAGTGACAAAATAGTAACAATGACTTCCCATTCTTTGGACTCAGAAACAAGAACCAAAAATGAGAAGCCATTCGTTGCAGCCCTCTTCGTGACAGTTTGTCGGGCCTCTTCGGTCTTCCTCCTTCGGGCGCAATGCCCGCTGAAACTTAAATCTAGGCTCGAGATTCGCTAATCGTAAGTCAAAGAAAAAAAGAAAAAAAAGTCTAAATCGCGGAAACTAAGTGCACATGAACGATTAACGATCGTAATGATCGTCCATCGTACGCGTGCAGAATCTCGAGCTCAACGTTCGTTTCGAAATATTTCGCGACCACGACCGCGGAAATTCGAAAAATCGATGAGCAAAGCCAAAAACGAGTGGCATGCTCCACTCGTTTCAACCGGCTTCACTCTCGATTCTTCAAATTTTATTCCCTGAAACAGATTGTCACGCGAAAAGCGCGCCTACCCGATCAGAGACTGTGACAACCTGCCCGGCCCTACCTACTTACAATTAACATACACACCAGAAAGTATACTACCTATCCTACCTATCCCTATATTTAAAAAATAGCAAAACAGGCACACCAACACACTCATTCAACGATTCTCACGCATAATACTCGGGCGCAAAATCCTACACTAGGAAAACGTCCCGGGACGCCTCCGACACCCGAGCTTGGCATACAACTTGCACACTCTAACTTTACGTACCATTTTCCTGAAATCGATTGACGATGACTAGCGATCATTGCGTGAAATGTCATGAAAATATGCGTATATTTCAATTTTAATTATTAATATTTGTTAACAAAAGAATATGCCTTTTACGGTCATCAAATTTGTTATATTTGAAAATAAAGAAATCTAATATCGTTGATGACAAGTTATTGTAACGAGATTAATCATAAATATGTTAAATATTTCGAGTTATATAGAATAACATATTAAACGACGCAATTCCACAGCCTAACCACACACACAAAATGCGGAAAATACGTCGTGCACGATACACTAACGCATCGTCAATCGCTAAAAAATTTTTATTAGCTTATGAACTAAAATCATCATGCCCTTCGCCTCTCTCTCACCCAAGTAACACCTGGGCACGTGAGTGAGATCCTGGCAAAGAACACGGAAAGGGTTAAACCTGAAAATCCTGAGCTAAAAAAAATTATTAGTATATCTTCTAACGGACTAATGTTTTCTCATTTTAGATTCGCTCATTTTATTTCAAATTTTAATAAATTCTCTTTGTAAATTTTATGAATTCTTATTAATTTTATAAAGCAAAAATATTGAAATAATAAAGAAGAAATTTATTTTTGATATATTATTGAATTTATTATATTAAATTTACGTATGACAATTAAGAAATAATAGAAAATAATTGACTCTAAAAGAATTTGAATGAAAATAACCTCAGGTGATCTCTTTATCAAAACATGGTTTCGAAAACATAAATCTAGTACAAAAATTTTTGTTTAGATTCAGAAATCTACCTGTCGCGAAGTATCTTCTTGCACATAATATTTCACATACATTCTTTTACGGAGAAAATAAATATTTTTACATTTAGAATCATACTTAAATTTATAACAAAAATCATTATAATTAAATATTACGATGAAATCGAAAATAAAATCATAAATATAAATTGTTTATTATCATATCGATAACCATATCATAACGTTAATATGCACTATCAATTGTATTGTACAATAATTGATATTTTTATTGTAACGAAGTCGGGGATATCCGTCTTCTTCACAATTTTAAATTCATTTCATTATTTCTCACGTATTTGAATTTTAATTTTTATTCATTAAAATAATATTTGTAATATATTCATTTATTTTACAAATAATCATAGAGAAAATATTTTCAATCATAGATCAATCAACATAATTATTTATATCATTCTATATATCGATAATTACTCTGTTATTTAATATAAAATTAACTATCTTTTCAAAAACGCGATATGCAAGAAGATCTATCCTGATCTAATAAATAAAATACAAGAAAAATGTTACTATTCACGAGTATATAATATGACAAATACCCGTGGTCACTGTGCTCGTGCAAAATTCTACGTATACAACCAGTCATCCGTGTCGATACGGACCTTTCGTCCTACGACATGATTGAATGACCGGAGGAACATAAATGCATGCGACTCACCAATAGATGCGAAGAATCTGCATTGTCGTGGTCCACGATGTCATCCCCAAACAGTCATTACGAGGAAGGGAAAACTGTAACCAAACATGAAACACTACCATTAAAATTCTGTGATTATTTGAAAAAGTTGAAGCGAATAGAAAATATATAAAAACAATTACCTCTTCGCGTGATGGATGATCGCCCTATTCCTCAAGGAACACTGACTCTACCCTGTACCGAAAACGAATATTCAAAAAAATAAAAAAATAAAAATAAAAAACTACTAACGCGTCGATTTCGAATAGAAGCGGCGAACAAACACTGACTCTAGTTTCGCGAATAATTATAGTTAATTTAATTAGAGCTATTGTGCTCTAAATACTAAAAAACTATTACGAAGCAAACACTGAATCTACCGATCGCATTGCGCGCGATCACAAATATTGTTTAAAACTGAAGTCCATGAGAAATGAAGACACTTTGGCATCTTTAACAAAATATAAAATATTACATGTTATTACGAGTGTTTGTGAATACAACATTGATGATACAAAAATATTGAACAAGATAAAAAAATATCTATTAAATTTCAAATTTTAATATAAATAAATAATTACCTCTTCGCGTGATGGATGATCGCCCTATTCCTCAAGGAACACTGACTCTACCCTGTACCGAAAACGAATATTCAAAAAAATAAAAAAATAAAAATAAAAAACTACTAACGCGTCGATTTCGAATAGAAGCGGCGAACAAACACTGACTCTAGTTTCGCGAATAATTGTAGTAAATTAATTAGAGCTACTGTGCTCTAAATACTAAAAACTATTACGAAGCAAACACTGAATTTACCGATCGCATTGCGCGCGATCACAAAAATTCTCTGGAAATAAAGATATATTATTAATGGGGGGAGGGGGGATCTATGTAAAATTTTTTTTTCTATCAAATTGTTTCAAAAAAAATTACCGCTTTTATTAAAACTACAAATCGATTATTATCAATTTTTATGAATAAAAGGATTTAAAATATATATATCATTAATGCAAGATTATTAATAATTATGGTGAATGTTCATTACACATATAGGATAAAATATACTTTTACCTAATGATATTATATATATCATATATAACGATCGAATAAATACATAATAAATACGTACAATAGACGAGCGAAAAATCAAGCTTCCCTTTGAAAAAATATAATGGCGTCCATGTTGGAATTTTTCCCGCCTTCCCGACCAATATACAGGTCCGATAATCAAGTAACAATCTGTACAAAAGAAAACGAGATTTTCAAATATACGCATAAAATCTATAAAATTAATCGGTTACAAATAAAAATAAAACAATTATCAAACACAAATTTTATCTTAAAAAGGCACAATGTGAATTAATTAGCACTGTAATCGTCAAATAAACGAATAGACAAAAACGAATAATTTAACTTCAAAGGATTGCCAAGCATAATAATAATGGCGTATTCATTTAATGATAGGAATGATAGTTTGGGAAAAAAATATGTACATACTATGCAACAAACAAATCGCAAGAAAAAGTAAAGTTTCTAATACGAATATGGATACATCATGACGTAACACAATTTCGGTTAACGAATTTTCGCGGGAGAAGGGGAAGGGGGAGGGGAGAAGAGATGCGCGCGTCGCCTGTCGAAACCTGTCGAAGCCTGTCGAAGCCTGTCGAAACATGTCCAGTGTGGGAAAAATACGAACACGTAATTTCTTAGAAAAGCTATGTTATGAAAACATCTAATTACCCTCGACCATAACAAAACAGAAAAAAGTACATAAACATTACAAAGAGACGCGAGACGCATTTAGAAACCGAAATATTATCACCGACCTAATATATAGTATATATAATATATAATAACCGAATATATAAATATAAAATTATCTTCGTTTCGTTTGTTTTAATGGATCAAAAAATTATAGAAATACATTCCAAATATGATCTAATTTATTCTAATAAATTTATTTCAAAACATATGAAACATCGAAATTAGTCATAAATCAGTCATAAATCATCGTAATGTATGCATACTACAAGTCATTTTTTCTTTCAAATTATCCCGAAAATCGATGATTTTTTCAAATGGCAATCAAAATCGTAAAACAAATGCGTAGAAAAATGATATCAAAATGAAGCAACAAGTCTATTCGAATCTCGTCTCGATGAAGCACGAACTACCGGTATTCAATGATCGAAATTAGAAAAAACTCAATATATCAATTAATTTCGACACTTAAAATAATAAAACCATGATTAAATAAACGAAAATAATAATAATTTATATATTCGGTAGCAGAATTTGATCAAAATTACTTACTGCGCAGTAGAATTTTCCAAGCCGGCAGCGATCACACGTCCTCACTTGTTCACTTTCCACAGAAGACTGACATTGCGCGCCAAAAGTCGCCAAGAAGCTCTCTCATTGGCTGGCGACGAAACTCGATCTTTCGATTATTTCGATTATTTCGATAATCGAAATCGCATGAAAAATTAAAGTATTACACAATATATATTTTTATTATTTTAATAAACAATATTAAAAATATATATTATTAATTTATTTGCATTATAAAATTTATTTTAATTAATTATTTATATTATTTTTTTTATTTGTACATTTTTCAATATATAATTTATTTATTGATCGATTTATTAATTATTATCGATATATTTGTTATATAAAAAGTCTACAAATGATTTATTTTTATATTTAAAAATTATTTATTTATTTGTATGTTTTTTTATGACCTATTTATATATTTTTACATTATATATTATATATTTATACTTATATATATATATATATATATTATATATTTATATATTTATTTATTCTTGCTTTTTCAATAACTTTTTTATAAACTTTTCTATTTTATTCATTTAAATATATTAAATATCTCAATTTGTTTATTTAATTAACATTATTATATCCCTACCCTATATCTCTATTTATTCAATTAATAACATATCTTACATATTTATTAATTCATTTATGTAGTATCTTGCTTTTAAATTTTTTTGTTTTGTTCATTTATATTACATCTTAAATTATTTATTTATTTATTTACTTATAGATTTATACATTTATTTAGATAATGATTTATTTGCAAACTTTATTGCAGATTTTTCTTCATTTATATATTTTATGAATTTATTTATTTATTTACTTATTACTTTACTGATTTATATAGAGTTATTATATATTTAGTTATATATATATATATATATATTTATTCATTTGCTAATGATTAATTTATAGATTTCTTAGTTTTATTAGTTTCATTTGTGTATGCATCAATTATTTGTTCTCTGTTTATATATATGTGTATGTAAGTGAACAAAATAAAAAAGCAAAGAACAATAGAAAAAAGTTTTTAGCCAATTAAATATAAATTATTAAATTAAAGTAAGAAATACATACATCATTTGATGCAGATATAAATGAACAATACAAATGGACAAATTTGTAAGTAAATTAATTTTAATGAAAGAATGAAAAAATATATGTATAACTGAATAAATAAAAGATAAATAAATAAATAAATAAATAAATAATTCAATGCATGCTTAAATGTCAAAAATATATAAATGAATAAAACAAAAAGTCTATTAATAAGTTCCTAAACAAGTGTATAAATAATTGAATAAATGAAGCTATGACCAAATAAATAAATAAATTGGTGAAATACATAAGTGCACAAAATATAATATAAATATAATATAAAAATTAATCACTAGATGAATGAATTAATAAACATATAAGCAAAATAATTAAAAGAATGAATGAATGAGTTTATGTAATGTGTACATAAGTGATCAAAAAGTTTACAAATAAATCACTAAAAGAATGATTAAAAATATAAAATATAATTATATATAATTGAAGGAATATATAAATATATAAATATAAATATTATATAAATATATAAATAATTTGATATGTAAATAAACAAAACAAAATGTATAGAAATAAGCTAATCAAATGGATGAATAAATATCTAAATAAATAAATAACTCAAGAAGTAAATATATATAAAACTAGATGCATACATAACTGAATAAAACTAAGAATCATATATACATTTATTATTTTAGTTATTTAATTATTTGTACGTTTTATACTATTTTTATACTTTTGTTTATTAATTATTTATACATTTACTTCTATATATTATTTACTATAAAATTTATAGTTGTATAGAGGATACAAAAATAAATTATGTAGTAAATAATAATGATTTTTAAGTCTCACCAATTCTTGGAGATTATTGTGAATCTCAAGGAAAACTGAGAAGCTAAATCTGAAAATAAAAATTGAATTAAGCCTTAATTCTATGCAACAAATCTACATGAAATTTGAAAAATGAAAAACAATACACTACTTCATATATATATATATATATATATATATATATATATATATATATATATCAATATTTTATATTATTATGAGTATAAATATATAAAATATTAATATATATTACAAAGTTTGAAAACAAAAAAAATGAAATGCATTTCACAGAGAATTTTACTTATTCTATTAACCATCATCATTTTTAATATCAATCACCATTACCAAGCATTACCAAGCATTATTAAGCATACAATTGCAAATATATTCTATTTTCTACAGCAACAATTCTACAGCAATCTACTTCCTATTTTTTTTAAATTTTTCAATATAAAAATTTCAATACATCAACTTAGAAATATCCAAATCGTAAACGTGATTTAATACAATCCTTAAGGAAACTTAATCTATAATCTTCAAGATCAAATTTTATAATTTTATAAAATAAAATTTGTTTCCAATTCATATCAGACTCACACCCTGTCACACCATCCCTACCTACATAGAATTTAATATTACAAAATTCAATTATACCTTTCCAATTCATTATAGATTCACACCCTATCACACCATCCCTACCTATCCACAGAATTTAATAAAATATAATACTTATACCTTCCTAATTCATTACAGACTCACACCTTATCACACTATCCTTATCAACACAGAATCTAAATGGATTTCTCTTTATTCTAAAGGAACTACCTAACAGTATGAAAATCTATCTAAAAGATTTGTTTAGGGGCCCCTTCTACTTAAAAATAAACATAACCGAAAAAAGAGAAAGAAACATTATATAAAATATGATGAGTGATGATTGATTGATTTTATCAGTAGGTCCTGAAACAAATAAAATTCTAAATAATTAGTAAAATAACATATAAATATTTATTAATCGATGATACAAAATTTTCTTGAAATAGAATTGATATATCTGAAACAAAATAAAATAAAGAATTAGCATAAGTATAAAAAATATTTCAAAATATTGTAATTTCTTAAAAATTAAAAATAAAATAATGGTATGAAAAATGATAAATATAATGAACATTCACCATTATTCAAGAAATTTCATAAAAATAATTTTAATTCATATTTTAATGATTAAGTCTTCATCAAAGAGAAAAACAAATATTGCAAATATTAGCAATATTTTCTGCAGCAAACGCAGAAAATATAATGTGATAAGGGATGCTGAAAAAGAAAAGAATGTAGTAGCCAGAAGGACTACTAAAATAAAAATATCTTCCACTCGATATGAATCGAACAACAAACCGCGAGTGGAATATTCATTTTGTATCGCAACACTAAAACAATAAAATAATATATTTTTTTATAAAATAAGAAATTTTTTAAATCAACGCGATGAGTGCTTTCTTATACTTGCAATATTAAATAATTTATATTTATTAAAAAAAAAATATATATAAAAAAAGACATGGAAAATTCCCGAAAACAATCAATTATTTACGCAACGTTACTCTACGCACTCAAATTTAAACAACGCAACACTAATAAAGAATGATTAAAAAAAAATCCAATGATTTCCTTAGTGACTGCCATTGTACAATCACCCTTGTAGCTTATTTAGCCACTTAAGGTGATTCAGGAACAGGAACGTTGAGTTCTTCCACAATTCCAGTGAAAGAAATTTGGGCATTCAATATTCGCAACACTACTTGAACAAACGCGATTATTTATCAACGCAACGCTATATTTTAAAACAAACTCAATCGAAATCGTTAATTTTATTTATTAAAAAGCTATTACTGATTAGAAATGAAGGATCACAAAGATATAAATTATACTTTATACATAAAAACAATTTATAACAAAATCGCGATATCTTATAATTTACTAATGCAAACGCGATTCTCATTTTGACGCAACACTAATGCAAACGCGATTCTCATCTTAACGCAACACTAATGCAAACGCGATTCTCATTTTAACGCAACACTAATGCAAACGCGATTCTCATTTTAACGCAACATATGTAATAAAGGAGTCTAATTCAACCCGTTATTAATCAATCGCAACACTAATAAAAAACGCGATGCCCATGATGACTGGATCTTAATGATGGGCCGGCATGCAAACGGCCAGACGATACAACAACAATTACTACATATTACTAAAACGAGCACAGTGACAAAATAGTAACAATGACTTCCCATTCTTTGGACTCAGAAACAAGAACCAAAAATGAGAAGCCATTCGTTGCAGCCCTCTTCGTGACAGTTTGTCGGGCCTCTTCGGTCTTCCTCCTTCGGGCGCAATGCCCGCTGAAACTTAAATCTAGGCTCGAGATTCGCTAATCGTAAGTCAAAGAAAAGAAAAAAAAAAGTCTAAATCGCGGAAACTAAGTGCACATGAACGATTAACGATCGTAATGATCGTCCATCGTACGCGTGCAGAATCTCGAGCTCAACGTTCGTTTCGAAATATTTCGCGACCACGACCGCGGAAATTCGAAAAATCGATGAGCAAAGCCAAAAACGAGTGGCATGCTCCACTCGTTTCAACCGGCTTCACTCTCGATTCTTCAAATTTTATTCCCTGAAACAGATTGTCACGCGAAAAGCGCGCCTACCCGATCAGAGACTGTGACAACCTGCCCGGCCCTACCTACTTACAATTAACATACACACCAGAAAGTATACTACCTATCCTACCTATCCCTATATTTAAAAAATAGCAAAACAGGCACACCAACACACTCATTCAACGATTCTCACGCATAATACTCGGGCGCAAAATCCTACACTAGGGAAAACGTCCCGGGACGCCTCCGACACCCGAGCTTGGCATACAACTTGCACACTCTAACTTTACGTACCATTTTCCTGAAATCGATTGACGATGACTAGCGATCATTGCGTGAAATGTCATGAAAATATGCGTATATTTCAATTTTAATTATTAATATTTGTTAACAAAAGAATATGCCTTTTACGGTCATCAAATTTGTTATATTTGAAAATAAAGAAATCTAATATCGTTGATGACAAGTTATTGTAACGAGATTAATCATAAATATGTTAAATATTTCGAGTTATATAGAATAACATATTAAACGACGCAATTCCACAGCCTAACCACACACACAAAATGCGGAAAATACGTCGTGCACGATACACTAACGCATCGTCAATCGCTAAAAAATTTTTATTAGCTTATGAACTAAAATCATCATGCCCTTCGCCTCTCTCTCACCCAAGTAACACCTGGGCACGTGAGTGAGATCCTGGCAAAGAACACGGAAAGGGTTAAACCTGAAAATCCTGAGCTAAAAAAAATTATTAGTATATCTTCTAACGGACTAATGTTTTCTCATTTTAGATTCGCTCATTTTATTTCAAATTTTAATAAATTCTCTTTGTAAATTTTATGAATTCTTATTAATTTTATAAAGCAAAAATATTGAAATAATAAAGAAGAAATTTATTTTTGATATATTATTGAATTTATTATATTAAATTTACGTATGACAATTAAGAAATAATAGAAAATAATTGACTCTAAAAAGAATTTGAATGAAAATAACCTCAGGTGATCTCTTTATCAAAACATGGTTTCGAAAACATAAATCTAGTACAAAAAATTCTTGTTTAGATTCAGAAATCTACCTGTCGCGAAGTATCTTCTTGCACATAATATTTCACATACATTCTTTTACGGAGAAAATAAATATTTTTACATTTAGAATCATACTTAAATTTATAACAAAAATCATTATAATTAAATATTACGATGAAATCGAAAATAAAATCATAAATATAAATTGTTTATTATCATATCGATAACCATATCATAACGTTAATATGCACTATCAATTGTATTGTACAATAATTGATATTTTTATTGTAACGAAGTCGGGGGATATCCGTCTTCTTCACAATTTTAAATTCATTTCATTATTTCTCACGTATTTGAATCTTAATTTTTATTCATTAAAATAATATTTGTAATATATTCATTTATTTTACAAATAATCATAGAGAAAATATTTTCAATCATAGATCAATCAACATAATTATTTATATCATTCTATATATCGATAATTACTCTGTTATTTAATATAAAATTAACTATCTTTTCAAAAACGCGATATGCAAGAAGATCTATCCTGATCTAATAAATAAAATACAAGAAAAATGTTACTATTCACGAGTATATAATATGACAAATACCCGTGGTCACTGTGCTCGTGCAAAATTCTACGTATACAACCAGTCATCCGTGCCGATACGGACCTTTCGTCCTACGACATGATTGAATGACCGGAGGAACATAAATGCATGCGACTCACCAATAGATGCGAAGAATCTGCATTGTCGTGGTCCACGATGTCATCCCCAAACAGTCATTACGAGGAAGGGAAAACTGTAACCAAACATGAAACACTACCATTAAAATTCTGTGATTATTTGAAAAAGTTGAAGCGAATAGAAAATATATAAAAACAATTACCTCTTCGCGTGATGGATGATCGCCCTATTCCTCAAGGAACACTGACTCTACCCTGTACCGAAAACGAATATTCAAAAAATAAAAAAATAAAAATAAAAAACTACTAACGCGTCGATTTCAAGCGGCGAACAAACACTGACTCTAGTTTCGCGAATAATTATAGTTAATTTAATTAGAGCTATTGTGCTCTAAATACTAAAAAACTATTACGAAGCAAACACTGAATCTACCGATCGCATTGCGCGCGATCACAAATATTGTTTAAAACTGAAGTCCATGAGAAATGAAGACGCTTTGGCATCTTTAACAAAATATAAAATATTACATGTTATTACGAGTGTTTACGAATACAACATTGATGATACAAAAATATTGAACAAGTTAAAAAAAAATATCTACTAAATTTCAAATTTTAATATAAATAAATAATTACCTCTTCGCGTGATGGATGATCGCCCTATTCCTCAAGGAACACTGACTCTACCCTGTACCGAAAACGAATATTCAAAAAATAAAAAATAAAAATAAAAACTATTAACGCGTCGATTTCGAATAGAAGCGGCGAACAAACACTGACTCTAGTTTCGCGAATAATTGTAGTAAATTAATTAGAGCTACTGTGCTCTAAATACTAAAAAACTATTACGAAGCAAACACTGAATTTACCGATCGCATTGCGCGCGATCACAAAAATTCTCTGAAAATAAAGCTATATTAGTGATGAGGGGAGGGGGAATCTATGTAAAAATTTTTGTTTTCTATCGAACAATTGTTTCAAAAAAAAAATTACCGCTTTTATTAAAACTACAAATCAATTTATTGTCAATTTTTATGAATAAAAAGATTTAATATATATATATCATTAATGCAAGATTATTAATAATTATGGTGAATGTTCATTACACATATAGGATAAAATATACTTTTACCTAATGATATTATATATATCATACATAACGATCGAATAAATACATAATAAATACGTACAATAGACCAGCGAAAAATCAAGCTTTCCTTTGAAAAAATATAATGGCATCCATGTTGGAATTTTTCCCGCCTTCCGGAATAATATAGAGGTCCGATAATCAAGTAACAATCTGTACAAAAGAAAACGAGATTTTCAAATATACACGTAAAATCTATAAAATTAATCGGTTACAAATAAAAATAAAACAATTATCAAACACAAATTGAATTAATTAGCACTGCAATCCTCAAATAAACGAATAGACAAAGACGACTAATATATCTTAAAACAAAGGAGGGGGGAGGGAGATGCGCGCGTCGCTTGTCGAAACCTGTCGAAACCTGTCGAAGCCTGTCGAAGCCTGTCGAAACATGTCGCGCGGGAAAAAAATGTAAACACGTATTTCTTAGAAAATTTCTTAGAATATTTCTTAGAAAAGCTACGTCATGCAAACATCTAATCATCCTCGAACATAACAAAGCAGAAAAAAGTACATAAACATTACAAACAGACGCATTTAGATACCAAAATATGACCGACCTATAGTACATATAATATATATTAATTGAATATATATTATAAATTGAAATAAAATTCCTTTGTTTCGTTCGTTTTAATATGAATCAAAAAATATAGAAATTTGTTCTAAATAAATTTATTTTAATAAATTTGTCAAAAGATATGAAATATCGAAATCAGTCATAAATCGTCGTAATATATGCATACTACAAGTCATTTTTTCTTTCAAATTATCCCGAAAATCGATAATTTTTTCAAATGGCAATCAAAATCGTAAAACAAATGCGTAGAAAAACGATATCAAAATGAAGCAACAAGTCTATTCGAATCTCGTCTCGACGAAGCACGAACTACCGGTATTCAATGATCGAAATTAGAAAAAAAACTCAATATATCAATTAATTTCGACAAAATAATAAAGGGAAAATAATAAAAGGATGATTAAATAAACGAAAATAATAATAATTTATAAATTCGGTAGCAGAATTTGAT
This sequence comes from Apis cerana, assembly GCF_029169275.1. Classification (NCBI taxonomy): domain Eukaryota; kingdom Metazoa; phylum Arthropoda; class Insecta; order Hymenoptera; family Apidae; genus Apis; species Apis cerana. The sequence continues at coordinate 4,940,954 of NC_083857.1, forward strand.
CAAAATTACTTACTGCGCAGTAGAATTTTCCAAGCCGGCAGCGATCACACGTCCTCACTTGTTCACTTTCCACAGAAGACTGACGCTGCGCGCCAAAATTCACCAAGAAGCTCTCTCATTGGCTGCTGACGAAAGTCGATCTTTCGATTATTTCGATAATCGAAATTGTGTAGAAAATTAAAATAATGCACAATATATTTTAATTATTTTAATTAATAATATTAAAAATATATATTATTAATTTATTTGCATTATAAAATTTATTTTAATTAATTATTTATATTACTTTTTTTATTTGTACATTTTTCAATATATAATTTATTTATTGATCGATTTATCGATTATTATCGATATATTTATCCAATGATTTATTTATGGATTTTTTACATGAAATTATTTATTTATTTATATTTTTTTATGATCTATTTAAATATTTATATTTTAATATTATATATTATATAAATATATATATATAAATATATATTATATATATTATATATATTCTTGTCTTTTTTCAATAACATTCTTTAATAACATTCTTTTTTTCCTAACAAAGTATTTTGTTTTATTCATTTAAATATATTATATATTTCAATTTGTTTATTTAATTAACATTATTATATCCCTATACTATATCTCTATTTATTCAATTACTTAAATATTTATTAATTCATTTTCATGTAATGTCTTGTTTAAAAATTTTTTTGTTCACTTATATTATATCTCAAATTATTTATTTATTTAATTACTTACAGATTTATTCATTTATTTATTTGTATATTTTAATATAAACTTTTTTTCATTTTTATATTTCATAAAGTTATTTATTTATTTATTTATTTCTTTATTGATTTAGTCATATATATGTTCATTCTTTCATTTGCTAATGATTTATTTATAGACTTCATATTATTTATAGATCTATTAGTTTCATTTTTGCATCAAATTATTTGTTTCATTTATTTACTTATTTATATATCAATATATTTTAATTATAATATTTTATAATTAATAAATCTACATAAAAGTACATAAATATAAATTATATGAATGAATAAAAAAATGAATAAATAATTAAGTAAATGAAAAGATTCATATAAATATGTTGATGTACATATAAGTGAACAAAATAAAGAAGCAAAGTCTTTAAATCTTAAATCAAAATATAAATATAAATTATTAAATTAAAGTAAGAAATAAATACATCATTTGATGCAGACATAAGTGAATAAAACAAATAGACAAATCTGTACATAAATCAATAGACAAATTAATCTATAAAAGAATGAATAAATATATGAATAACTAAATAAATAAAAGATAAATAAATAAATAATTGGATGCATGTATAAATGTCAAAAATATATAAATGAATAAAACAAAAAATCTATAAATAAGTCACTAAATAAGTCACTAAATATATGTACAAAAAATTGAATAAATAAAGCAATGAACAAATAAATAAATAAATTTGTGAAATACAAATGTACAAACATAAATATACAAAATATAAAGATCTAGAAATTAATCATTAAATGAATGAATAAACATATAAGCAATTAAATAATTAAAAGAATGAATAAATGAGTTTATGTAATGTGTACATGAGTAATTAAAAAGTTTACAAAAAAATCACTAAAAGAATTATTAAATATATAAAATGTAATTACATAACTGAAGGAATAAATAATTTGATTAATATGTAAGTAAACAAAACAAAATATATATAAATATACAGAAATAAGTTAGTCAAATGGATGAATAAATATATAAATAATTAAATAATTCAAGAAGTAAATATATATATAAAAACTTGATGCATACATACAACTGAACAGAATTAAGAACCATGTATATTTATTATTTTAGTTATTTAATTATTTATACCTTATTTTTACACTCTTTGTTTTGTTCATTTATATACACATCAAATTATTTATGTATTTACTTTTCTAGTTATTTAATTATTCATATACTTATTCATTCACTTAGTAACTGATTTGTTTTATTTACTTGTACATACATTTTTTTACTAATGTATACATTTATTTTATTTCATGAATAGAGTTTCTTGTAAGCTTCTTTGATATACATACTATTTTTTTCTTTTTTTCTTTTTTTATTTACTTAATTATTTAATGTATGTTTATTTTTTCATTTATCCACTTTTTATTTTGTTCATTCATATGTTACATCAAATTATTTATATAATCATATTTTTGAAATTTATTTTTATAAATAATGTGGTTTATTTATTTATATATATATATAATATATTCTTTTAATTGATTTAAAGATTTATTATTTATTTGATTTTTATAGATGCCATTATTTTATTCATTTTAATGTATTATATATTTTAATTTATTTATTTATTTATTTAATAATTAAGATTATTATACAACTTTATTTATTCAACTACTTACATATTTATTAATTTATTTATATAGTATTTTGTTTCTAAATTTTGTTTCTATTTTTTGTTTTGTTCAATATATATCTCTTATATTATATTTCAAATTATTTATTTATTTATTTAACTATTTATAGATTTATTCAATTATTTAAATAATATTTATTTGTAGACTTTATTATAGACTTTTCTTCATTTATATAATTCATAAATTTATTTATTTATTTACTAGTTTTCTTTACTTATTACTTTTATTGAATTAGTTGTATATACATTTATTTATTCATTTGCTAGTTATTTACTTATAGACTTTTTGGTTTAGTTCATTTATATATGCATTAAATTATATATTTATCATTTCATTTAGTTAGTGATTTATTCAAATTTCTTACAAGATTTATTTATTTTATTTATTTTACTTTGAATTTGTTTCTTTATTTCTTGATTTATTTATTTTCAGGTATGTATTTATTTGATTATTTTGTTTTCTAATTCACTTGTAGATTTTAAAAATTTAAATTTAAAAATTTTTTTTTTGTTTATTTACATGCAAATTTATTTATTTATTTATTTATTTATTTATTTATTCATTTATCTAATTATTTATATTTTTTTCTTGTAATAATTTGCTATACTTAAATTTTTATATAATTTTCTTTGTTTTATTCATTTATCAACTTAATTATTTCTTTAATTATTTAGTTTTTTATATAATTATGTATTTATTCATTCATTTATCTAATGATTTATTAATAATCTTTTTTGTTTTATTTACTTTTATATATTTATTATTGCTTATATTAATACTTTCTTAATTATTTTTTATATTAATTCTTAAAATATTTTTATAATTATTTTATTTATGTAATTATTTATATATTTATTCATTCATCTAATTCATTCATAACTTCTTTGTTTTTTTTATTTATATACTTATTTAATTTATCAATTTATTTATTTTCCTTTATCTCTTATTTATTCATTTATTATTTTATTTATTTAATTATTTATCCATTTATTCATCTGTTTAATGATTTATATATTTACTTTTATAAATTTATTTTTTTTGTAGATTTATTAATTAATAAAATATTATATACCTGTTATGGTTATAATATATATGTTAAAAACTAAAAAACTAAAAGAATAATTAAATAAATAAATTTTTACATAAATGAACAAAACAAAAAACTTTACAAATAAATAAATACATGCAAGTAAGTAAATGATTAAATAAATGATAAAGTAAATAAGTTGTTGTACATATAATCAAATAAAACAAAATGCAAATAAATCATTAAATAAATAAATGAGCAAATATATAAAAAACTAAATTAATGATGGAAAATAAATAAAGAAATTGATGCATATATAAGTAACATAATAACATAAAATGTGATATATGTTAATCTGATAAATACATGATGAAATAGAATGTTTATTAATAAATCATTAGATGAAAAATAATAAGAGATAAATAAATAAGTAATGTGATACAGACATAAGTTATTACATCAAAGATACAAAATAAATCAAATGAATGAATAAATATATGTGTCTAAATAAGTAAAATAATAAATAAACAATTTGGTAAATATATAAATGAACAAAATTAAGAAGTTTTTATATATAAATATAATATAAATAGATATAGATGTATAAATCATTGGACAAATGAATAAATTAATAATGTATAAACGAATAAATAATTGAATAATATATATTATAATAAAAAAATTATTTTTCGTAATATGAATCAATAAAAGCATTCTAAAAGAATCTAACCTAACCTCACGTCAATTACAAAGTTAACATTAAATAATAAAAATTCTGATTTTGAAATAATTTCCTATTGAATTTTATTGAATTGAACAATAGGACACATTGCATTCAATTTTTATTTAAATTTAATTTTTTTTAATTTATTAGTTAACTTTTAATTTTTATTTTATTTTAAACATTAATTTTTAATTTTATTTTTAATTTCTAACTTTTAATTCATACATTTACATTTAAAGATTTCTAACTTTATTATTAAATTAAAATTAAAATTCTGAAATAAATTATTTTGATATTATTAAATAATAATAATTTTTATTAAATTAAAAATTTAGTTTTTATTATTAAAACATTCATTTAATTATATAAATATTTATATCTCATATCTTATCAAAAATTTCTTTTCAATTTTCATGTAGTAAATTTTTAGAATTGTAAAAGAATTAAATTAATTAAAACTTTTATTTACACATATTAAAGTTATTTTCCATTGATTATATTATTGTTACTATTTTTTAAGTAAAATAGTTTTTAGAATATATTTATATAGTTATAAATCGAAAATAATTTAATTTTAATTTCCAAATATTTAATTTTTATAATTGTTATTGTAAAAATTATTAAATTTATAAATTAACAATAAAAATTTCGATCATTGAAAATTCATAATTAGTACTAAAAATTTCTAAATTATTATAATAATTATTCTTTACATGAAATGGTACTAAGAATATTTCAACATAATCATTATAAATCATTAAAAAATTAATAACATAAAACAGTAAATTTAATTTTAGTTAGTAAAATATAAATGTAAATATAGTAAAATATAAAAATATAAATTAATTATTACATTTAATATTATAATAAATTACTAAATGTATAAATTAATAATAAAAAATGTAAAAATTGACAAATTATTGATTATTATATTCGAAAAATAAATTTAGAACAATCGGCAAAGGACGTATATATTCCGTAAACCTTCGCGCTCTATAAATACAAGACAAGTCGCGACGGAACGATCAGTTCTTATCGAACTTTGTCGACGAGCGGATCGATTTTATAATTTTGTAACTTCAAATTTTTTTACATAATAAATAATTTTCTATCTTAAAAAAATTTATAATGTATTAATGTTTATAATATTGCTGTGATATATTATATATTCTTTATACATCTTCTTTTAATTAATTTTTATCGGTTCATTTATTTGATCACTTACATATTCTTTTATTATTAAAATATTTACATCTTGATTTATTTTTTAATTTATATTTTCATTTGTTTAATTTTTCAATTATTTTTTTATTTATTTATTTCTACATTTATTTCTTTATTTATTTCAGATGTTTATCTAAATCAATAAATATACATATAAACGGATACAAACATATATTTCTAAAAAAAAAAGAATGTTTGTCTTAATGAAGAAATTAATAAATAAAATGAAAGAATAAAAGACAAACAAATATAAACAAATAAATATAATAATAATGAATACATATATGCATACATGAATTAAAGAAGTCATAAGAAACTTTACAAAAACTTACCAAATAAAAGAATGAACAAATAAATTAATAAATAAATGTATTATAGTAGAAAATAAACAAGTTGAAAAATTAATGTATATAAATGAATAAAATGATAAATTTTGTAAGAAATTCAAGAAATAAATCATTAAAACAATTGAACGAATAAACATCACTTATATAAATAAAAAAATGTCAATATATAAATAATTTGATGTAACATATGAATGAATAAAATAAAAAGTGTACAAATACGTGTAGATGAATGAATGAAAAAATGAATATACATTAAATAATTAAGTAAATAAAAAAAGAAAAAAATAAAAAAGTAGTATGTATATCAAAGAAGCTTACAAGAAACTCTATTCATGAAATAAAATAAATGTATACATTAGTAAAAAAATGTATGTACAAGTAAATAAAACAAATCAGTTACTAAGTGAATGAATAAGTATATGAATACTTAAATAACTAAAAAAGTAAATACATAAATAATTTGATGTGTATATAAATGAACAAAACAAAGAGTGTAAAAATAAGGTATAAATAATTAAATAACTAAAATAATAAATATACATGGTTCTTAATTCTATTCAGTTGTATGTATGCATCAAGTTTTTATATATATTTACTTCTTGAATTATTTAATTATTTATATATTTATTCATCCATTTGATTAACTTATTTCTGTATATTTATATATATTTTGTTTTGTTTACTTACATATTAATCAAATTATTTATTCCTTCAGTTATGTAATTACATTTTATATATTTAATAATTCTTTTAGTGATTTTTTTGTAAACTTTTTAATTACTCATGTACACATTACATAAACTCATTTATTCATTCTTTTAATTATTTAATTGCTTATATGTTTATTCATTCATTTAATGATTAATTTCTAGATCTTTATATTTTGTATATTTATGTTTGTACATTTGTATTTCACAAATTTATTTATTTATTTGTTCATTGCTTTATTTATTCAATTTTTTGTACATATATTTAGTGACTTATTTAGTGACTTATTTATAGATTTTTTGTTTTATTCATTTATATATTTTTGACATTTATACATGCATCCAATTATTTATTTATTTATCTTTTATTTATTTAGTTATTCATATATTTATTCATTCTTTTATAGATTAATTTGTCTATTGATTTATGTACAGATTTGTCTATTTGTTTTATTCACTTATGTCTGCATCAAATGATGTATTTATTTCTTACTTTAATTTAATAATTTATATTTATATTTTGATTTTAGATTTAAAGACTTTGCTTCTTTATTTTGTTCACTTATATGTACATCAACATATTTATATGAATCTTTTCATTTACTTAATTATTTATTCATTTTTTTATTCATTCATATAATTTATATTTATGTACTTTTATATAGATTTATTAATTATAAAATATTATAATTAAAATATATTGATATATAAATAAGTAAATAAATGAAACAAATAATTTGATGCAAAAATGAAACTAATAGATCTATAAATAATATGAAGTCTATAAATAAATCATTAGCAAATGAAAGAATAAACATATATATGACTAAATCAATAAAGAAATAAATAAATAACTTTATGAAATATAAAAATGAACAAAAGTTTATATTAAAGTATACAAATAAATAAATGAATAAATCTGTAAGTAATTAAATAAATAAATAATTTGAGATATAATATAAGTGAACAAAAAAATTTTTAAACAAGACATTACATGAAAATGAATTAATGAATATTTAAGTAATTGAATAAATAGAGATATAGTATAGGGATATAATAATGTTAATTAAATAAACAAATTGAAATATACAATATATTTAAATGAATAAAACAAAATACTTTGTTAGGAAAATTATTAAAGAATGTTATTGAAAAAAGACAAGAATATATATAATATATATAATATATATTTATATATATATTTATATAATATGTAATATTAAAATATAAATATTTAAATAGATCATAAAAAATATAAATAAATAAATAATTTCATATAAAAAATCCATAAATAAATCATTGGATAAATATATCGATAATAATCGATAAATCGATCAATAAATAAATTATATATTGAAAAATGTACAAATAAAAAAAGTAATATAAATAATTAATTAAAATAAATTTTATAATGCAAATAAATTAATAATATATATTTTTAATATTATTAATTAAAATAATTAAAATATATTGTGCATTATTTTAATTTTCTACACAATTTCGATTATCGAAATAATCGAAAGATCGACTTTCGTCAGCAGCCAATGAGAGAGCTTCTTGGTGAATTTTGCCGCGCAGCGTCAGTCTTCTGTGGAAAGTGAACAAGTGAGGACGTGTGATCGCTGCCGGCTTGGAAAATTCTACTGCGCAGTAAGTAATTTTGATCAAATTCTGCTACCGAATTTATAAATTATTATTATTTTCGTTTATTTAATCATCCTTTTATTATTTCCCCTTTATTATTTTGTCGAAATTAATTGATATATTGAGTTTTTTTTCTAATTTCGATCATTGAATACCGGTAGTTCGTGCTTCGTCGAGACGAGATTCGAATAGACTTGTTGCTTCATTTTGATATCGTTTTTCTACGCATTTATTTTACGATTTTGATTGCCATTTGAAAAAATTATCGATTTTCGGGATAATTTGAAAGAAAAAATGACTTGTAGTATGCATATATTACGACGATTTATGACTGATTTCGATGTTTCATATCTTCTGACAAATTTATTAAAATAAATTTATCTAGAACAAATTTCTATAATTTTTTGATTCATATTAAAACGAACGAAACAAAGGAATTTTATTTCAATTTATAATATATATTCAATTAATATATATTATATGTACTATATATTAGGTCGGTCATATTTCGGTATCTAAATGCGTCTCTTTGTAATGTTTATGTAATTTTTTCTGCTTTGTTATGTTCGAGGATGATTAGATGTTTGCATGACGTAGCTTTTCTAAGAAATTTTCTAAGAAATTCTCTAAGAAATACGTGTTTACATTTTTTTCCCGCGCGACATGTTTCGACAGGCTTCGACAGGCTTCGACAGGTTTCGACAGGTTTCGACAAGCGACGCGCGCATCTCCCTCCCCCCTCCTTTGTTTTAAGATATATTAGTCGCTTTGTCTATTCGTTTATTTGAGGATTGCAGTGCTAATTAATTCACATTGTGCCTTTTTAAGATAAAATTTGTGTTTGATAATTGTTTTATTTTTATTTGTAACCGATTAATTTTATAGATTTTATGCGTATATTTGAAAATCTCGTTTTCTTTTGTACAGATTGTTACTTGATTATCGGACCTGTATATTGATCGGGAAGGCGGGAAAAATTCCAACATGGACGCCATTATATTTTTTCAAAGGGAAGCTTGATTTTTCGCTCGTCTATTGTACGTATTTATTATGTATTTATTCGATCGTTATATATGATATATATAATATCATTAGGTAAAAGTATATTTTATCCTATATGTGTAATGAACATTCACCATAATTATTAATAATCTTGCATTAATGATATATATATTTTAAATCCTTTTATTCATAAAAATTGATAATAATCGATTTGTAGTTTTAATAAAAGCGGTAATTTTTTTTGAAACAATTTGATAGAAAAAAAAAAATTTTTTACATAGATCCCCCCTCCCCCCATTAATAATATATCTTTATTTCCAGAGAATTTTTGTGATCGCGCGCAATGCGATCGGTAAATTCAGTGTTTGCTTCGTAATAGTTTTTAGTATTTAGAGCACAGTAGCTCTAATTAATTTACTACAATTATTCGCGAAACTAGAGTCAGTGTTTGTTCGCCGCTTCTATTCGAAATCGACGCGTTAGTAGTTTTTTATTTTTATTTTTATTTTTGAATATTCGTTTTCGGTACAGGGTAGAGTCAGTGTTCCTTGAGGAATAGGGCGATCATCCATCACGCGAAGAGGTAATTATTTATTTATATTAAAATTTGAAATTTAATAGATATTTTTTTATCTTGTTCAATATTTTTGTATCATCAATGTTGTATTCACAAACACTCGTAATAACATGTAATATTTTATATTTTGTTAAAGATGCCAAAGTGTCTTCATTTCTCATGGACTTCAGTTTTAAACAATATTTGTGATCGCGCGCAATGCGATCGGTAGATTCAGTGTTTGCTTCGTAATAGTTTTTTAGTATTTAGAGCACAATAGCTCTAATTAAATTAACTATAATTATTCGCGAAACTAGAGTCAGTGTTTGTTCGCCGCTTCTATTCGAAATCGACGCGTTAGTAGTTTTTATTTTTATTTCTTTATTTTTTTGAATATTCGTTTTCGGTACAGGGTAGAGTCAGTGTTCCTTGAGGAATAGGGCGATCATCCATCACGCGAAGAGGTAATTGTTTTTATATATTTTCTATTCGCTTCAACTTTTTCAAATAATCACAGAATTTTAATGGTAGTGTTTCATGTTTGGTTACAGTTTTCCCTTCCTCGTAATGACTGTTTGGGGATGACATCGTGGACCACGACAATGCAGATTCTTCGCATCTATTGGTGAGTCGCATGCATTTATGTTCCTCCGGTCATTCAATCATGTCGTAGGACGAAAGGTCCGTATCGACACGGATGACTGGTTGTATACGTAGAATTTTGCACGAGCACAGTGACCACGGGTATTTGTCATATTATATACTCGTGAATAGTAACATTTTCTTGTATTTTATTTATTAGATCAGGATAGATCTTCTTGCATATCGCGTTTTTGAAAAGATAGTTAATTTTATATTAAATAACAGAGTAATTATCGATATATAGAATGATATAAATAATTATGTTGATTGATCTATGATTGAAAATATTTTCTCTATGATTATTTGTAAAATAAATGAATATATTACAAATATTATTTTAATGAATAAAAATTAAGATTCAAATACGTGAGAAATAATGAAATGAATTTAAAATTGTGAAGAAGACGGATATCCCCGACTTCGTTACAATAAAAATATCAATTATTGTACAATACAATTGATAGTGCATATTAACGTTATGATATGGTTATCGATATGATAATAAACAATTTATATTTATGATTTTATTTTCGATTTCATCGTAATATTTAATTATAATGATTTTGTTATAAATTTAAGTATGATTCTAAATGTAAAAATATTTATTTTCTCCGTAAAAGAATGTATGTGAAATATTATGTGCAAGAAGATACTTCGCGACAGGTAGATTTCTGAATCTAAACAAGAATTTTTGTACTAGATTTATGTTTTCGAAACCATGTTTTGATAAAGAGATCACCTGAGGTTATTTTCATTCAAATTCTTTTAGAGTCAATTATTTTCTATTATTTCTTAATTGTCATACGTAAATTTAATATAATAAATTCAATAATATATCAAAAATAAATTTCTTCTTTATTATTTCAATATTTTTGCTTTATAAAATTAATAAGAATTCATAAAATTTACAAAGAGAATTTATTAAAATTTGAAATAAAATGAGCGAATCTAAAATGAGAAAACATTAGTCCGTTAGAAGATATACTAATAATTTTTTTTAGCTCAGGATTTTCAGGTTTAACCCTTTCCGTGTTCTTTGCCAGGATCTCACTCACGTGCCCAGGTGTTACTTGGGTGAGAGAGAGGCGAAGGGCATGATGATTTTAGTTCATAAGCTAATAAAAATTTTTTAGCGATTGACGATGCGTTAGTGTATCGTGCACGACGTATTTTCCGCATTTTGTGTGTGTGGTTAGGCTGTGGAATTGCGTCGTTTAATATGTTATTCTATATAACTCGAAATATTTAACATATTTATGATTAATCTCGTTACAATAACTTGTCATCAACGATATTAGATTTCTTTATTTTCAAATATAACAAATTTGATGACCGTAAAAGGCATATTCTTTTGTTAACAAATATTAATAATTAAAATTGAAATATACGCATATTTTCATGACATTTCACGCAATGATCGCTAGTCATCGTCAATCGATTTCAGGAAAATGGTACGTAAAGTTAGAGTGTGCAAGTTGTATGCCAAGCTCGGGTGTCGGAGGCGTCCCGGGACGTTTTCCCTAGTGTAGGATTTTGCGCCCGAGTATTATGCGTGAGAATCGTTGAATGAGTGTGTTGGTGTGCCTGTTTTGCTATTTTTTTAAATATAGGGATAGGTAGGATAGGTAGTATACTTTCTGGTGTGTATGTTAATTGTAAGTAGGTAGGGCCGGGCAGGTTGTCACAGTCTCTGATCGGGTAGGCGCGTTTTCGCGTGACAATCTGTTTCAGGGAATAAAATTTGAAGAATCGAGTGAAGCCGGTTGAAACGAGTGGAGCATGCCACTCGTTTTTGGCTTTGCTCATCGATTTTCGAATTTCCGCGGTCGTGGTCGCGAAATATTTCGAAACGAACGTTGAGCTCGAGATTCTGCACGCGTACGATGGACGATCATTACGATCGTTAATCGTTCATGTGCACTTAGTTTCCGCGATTTAGACTTTTTTTCTTTTTTTTCTTTGACTTACGATTAGCGAATCTCGAGCCTAGATTTAAGTTTCAGCGGGCATTGCGCCCGAAGGAGGAAGACCGAAGAGGCCCGACAAACTGTCACGAAGAGGGCTGCAACGAATGGCTTCTCATTTTTGGTTCTTGTTTCTGAGTCCAAAGAATGGGAAGTCATTGTTACTATTTTGTCACTGTGCTCGTTTTAGTAATATGTAGTAATTGTTGTTGTATCGTCTGGCCGTTTGCATGCCGGCCCATCATTAAGATCCAGTCATCATGGGCATCGCGTTTTTATTAGTGTTGCGATTGATTAATAACGGGTTGAATTAGACTCCTTTATTACATATGTTGCGTTAAAATGAGAATCGCGTTTGCATTAGTGTTGCGTTAAAATGAGAATCGCGTTTGCATTAGTGTTGCGTTAAGATGAGAATCGCGTTTGCATTAGTGTTGCGTCAAAATGAGAATCGCGTTTGCATTAGTAAATTATAAGATATCGCGATTTTGTTATAAATTGTTTTTATGTATAAAGTATAATTTATATCTTTGTGATCCTTCATTTCTAATCAGTAATAGCTTTTTAATAAATAAAATTAACGATTTCGATTGAGTTTGTTTTAAAATATAGCGTTGCGTTGATAAATAATCGCGTTTGTTCAAGTAGTGTTGCGAATATTGAATGCCCAAATTTCTTTCACTGGAATTGTGGAAGAACTCAACGTTCCTGTTCCTGAATCACCTTAAGTGGCTAAATAAGCTACAAGGGTGATTGTACAATGGCAGTCACTAAGGAAATTATTGGATTTTTTTAATCATTCTTTATTAGTGTTGCGTTGTTTAAATTTGAGTGCGTAGAGTAACGTTGCGTAAATAATTGATTGTTTTCGGGAATTTTCCATGTCTTTTTATATATATTTTTTTAATAAATATAAATTATTTAATATTGCAAGTATAAGAAAGCACTCATCGCGTTGATTTAAAAATTTCTTATTTTATAAAAAATATATTATTTTATTGTTTTAGTGTTGCGATACAAAATGAATATTCCACTCGCGGTTTGTTGTTCGATTCATATCGAGTGGAAGATATTTTTATTTTAGTAGTCCTTCTGGCTACTACATTCTTTTCTTTTTCAGCATCCTTATCACATTATATTTTCTGCGTTTGCTGCAGAAAATATTGCTAATATTTGCAATATTTGTTTTTCTCTTTGATGAAGACTTAATCATTAAAATATGAATTAAAATTATTTTTATGAAATTTCTTGAATAATGGTGAATGTTCATTATATTTATCATTTTTCATACCATTATTTTATTTTTAATTTTTAAGAAATTACAATATTTTGAAATATTTTTATACTTATGCTAATTCTTTATTTTATTTTGTTTCAGATATATCAATTCTATTTCAAGAAAATTTTGTATCATCGATTAATAAATATTTATATGTTATTTTACTAATTATTTAGAATTTTATTTGTTTCAGGACCTACTGATAAAATCAATCAATCATCACTCATCATATTTTATATAATGTTTCTTTCTCTTTTCGGTTATGTTTATTTTTAAGTAGAAGGGGCCCCTAAACAAATCTTTTAGATAGATTTTCATACTGTTAGGTAGTTCCTTTAGAATAAAGAGAAATCCATTTAGATTCTGTGTTGATAAGGATAGTGTGATAAGGTGTGAGTCTGTAATGAATTAGGAAGGTATAAGTATTATATTTATTAAATTCTGTGGATAGGTAGGGATGGTGTGATAGGGTGTGAATCTATAATGAATTGGAAAGGTATAATTGAATTTTGTAATATTAAATTCTATGTAGGTAGGGATGGTGTGACAGGGTGTGAGTCTGATATGAATTGAAACAAATTTTATTTTATAAAATTATAAAATTTGATCTTGAAGATTATAGATTAAGTTTCCTTAAGGATTGTATTAAATCACGTTTACGATTTGGATATTTCTAAGTTGATGTATTGAAATTTTTATATTGAAAAATTTAAAAAAAATAGGAAGTAGATTGCTGTAGAATTGTTGCTGTAGAAAATAGAATATATTTGCAATTGTATGCTTAATAATGCTTGGTAATGCTTGGTAATGGTGATTGATATTAAAATGATGATAGTTAATAGAATAAGTAAATTCTCTGTGAAATGCATTTCATTTTTTTGTTTTCAAACTTTGTAATATATATTAATATTTTATATATTTATACTCATAATAATATAAAATATTGATATATATATATATATATATATATATATATATATATATATATATATGAAGTAGTGTATTGTTTTTCATTTTTCAAATTTCATGTAGATTTGTTGCATAAATTAAGGCTTAATTCAATTTTTATTTTCAGATTTAGCTTCTCAGTTTTCTTGAGATTCACAATAATCTCCAAGAATTGGTGAGACTTAAAATCATTATTATTTACTACATAATTTATTTTTGTATCCTCTATACAACTATAAATTTTATAGTAAATAATATATAAAAGTAAATGTATAAATAATTAATAAACAAAAGTATAAAAATAGTATAAAACGTACAAATAATTAAATAACTAAAATAATAAATGTATATATGATTCTTAGTTTTATTCAGTTATGTATGCATCTAGTTTTATATATATTTACTTGAGTTATTTATTTATTTAGGTATTTATTCATCCATTTGATTAGCTTATTTCTATACATTTTGTTTTGTTTATTTACATATCAAATTATTTATATATTTATATAATATTTATATTTATATATTTATATATTCCTTCAATTATATATAATTATATTTTATATTTTTAATCATTCTTTTAGTGATTTATTTGTAAACTTTTGATCACTTATGTACACATTACATAAACTCATTCATTCATTCTTTTAATTATTTTTAATTATCTTTTATTATATGTCATTAATTCATTCATCTAGTGATTAATTTTTTTATATTATATTTATATTATATTTTGTGCACTTATGTATTTCACCAATTTATTTATTTATTTGGTCATAGCTTCATTTATTCAATTATTTATACACTTGTTTAGGAACTTATTAATAGACTTTTTGTTTTATTCATTTATATATTTTGACATTTAAGCATGCATTGAATTATTTATTTATTTATTTATTTATTTATCTTTTATTTATTCAGTTATACATATATTCTTTCATTAAAATTAATTTACTTACAAATTTGTCCATTTGTATTGTTCATTTATATCTGCATCAAATGATGTATGTATTTCTTACTTAATTTAATAATTTATATTTAATTGGCTAAAAACTTTTCTATTGTTCTTTGCTTTTTTATTTTGTTCACTTACATACACATATATATAAACAGAGAACAAATAATTGATGCATACACAAATGAAACTAATAAAACTAAGAAATCTATAAATTAATCATTAGCAAATGAATAAATATATATATATATATATATAACTAAATATATAATAACTCTATATAAATCAGTAAAGTAATAAAGTAAATAAATAAATAAATTCATAAAATATATAAATGAAGAAAAATCTGCAATAAAGTTTGCAAATAAATCATTATCTAAATAAATGTATAAATCTATAAGTAAATAAATAAATAAATAATTTAAGATGTAATATAAATGAACAAAACAAAAAAATTTAAAAGCAAGATACTACATAAATGAATTAATAAATATGTAAGATATGTTATTAATTGAATAAATAGAGATATAGGGTAGGGATATAATAATGTTAATTAAATAAACAAATTGAGATATTTAATATATTTAAATGAATAAAATAGAAAAGTTTATAAAAAGTTATTGAAAAAGCAAGAATAAATAAATATATAAATATATAATATATATATATATATATATATAAGTATAAATATATAATATATAATGTAAAAATATATAAATAGGTCATAAAAAAACATACAAATAAATAAATAATTTTTAAATATAAAAATAAATCATTTATTTTGTAGACTTTTTATATAACAAATATATCGATAATAATTAATAAATCGATCAATAAATAAATTATATATTGAAAAATGTACAAATAAAAAAATAATATAAATAATTAATTAAAATATAAATTTTATAATGCAAATAAATTAATAATATATATTTTTAATATTGTTTATTAAAATAATAAAAATATATATTGTGTAATACTTTAATTTTTCATGCGATTTCGATTATCGAAATAATCGAAATAATCGAAAGATCGAGTTTCGTCGCCAGCCAATGAGAGAGCTTCTTGGCGACTTTTGGCGCGCAATGTCAGTCTTCTGTGGAAAGTGAACAAGTGAGGACGATGTGATCGCTGCCGGCTTGGAAAAATTCTACTGCGCAGTAAGTAATTTTGATCAAATTCTGCTACCGAATATATAAATTATTATTATTTTCGTTTATTTAATCATGGTTTTTATTATTTTAAAGTGTCGAAATTAATTGATATACTTGAGTTTTTTCTAATTTCGATCATTGAATACCGAGCTGTAGTTCGTGCATTCGTCGAGATGAGAGATTCGAAATAGACTTATTTGCTTCATTTTGATATCATTCTTTCACGCATTTGGTTTTTACGATTTTGATTTGCCATTTGAAAAATCATCGATTTTTCGGGATAATTTGAAAAATGACTTGTACGTATGCATACATTACGATGATTTATGACTGATTTATGACTAATTTCGATGTTTCATATGTTTGAAATAAATTTATTAGAAATAAATTAGATCATATTTGGAATGTATATTTCTATAATTTTTTGATCCATTAAAACAAACGAAACGAAGGTAATTTTAGAATTTATATTTATATATTCGGTTATTATATATTATATATATACTATATATTAGATCGGTGATAATATTCTCGGTTGCCTCTAAAATGTCGTCTCGTCCATGTCTCTTTGTAATGTTTATGTACTTTTTCCTGTTCTGTTTTGTTATGGTCGAGGGTAATTAGATGTTTTCATAACGCATAGCTTTTCCTAAGAAATTACGTGTTCGTATTTTTCCCACTCGACGCATCAGTTTCGACAGGCTCGACAGGCTTCGAGCAGGTTTCGACGGGCGACGCGCGCACCCTCTTCTCCTCCCTCCCTCTTCCCTTCTCGCGAAAATTCGTTAACCTGAAAATTATGCCAAGAAGTCTACCGATGTTATCCATATCTGTGTATTCAGATGCGAACTTTTCTTGATTTCTTCTTGCGTTTATTTGTCCACAGTTAAATTGGAAACCATATTTTCCTCCCAACTATCTTTTATATATCATTAAATGATACTGCGTTATTATTTATATGCAACTTTCGAAGTTTCTAATTATCTCATTTATTATATTCGGTTTATTTATTGATTACAGTGCTAATTAATTCACATTGTCAGCCTTTTTAAGATAAAATTTGTGTTTGATAATTGTTTTATTTTTACTTTATTGTAACAGATTAATTTATAGATTTTAGCCGTATATTTGAAAATCCTCGTTTTCTTTTGTACAGATTATTTACTTGATTATCGGACCTATATTTGGTCAGGAAGGCGGGAAAATTGCTTATGGTGCATATTACGACGCTTATTTTTCAAAAGGAAGTTTGAGTTTTCGCTCGTCTATTGTACGTATTTATTATGTATTTATTCGATCGTTATGTATGATATATATAATATCATTTAGGTAAAAGTATATTTTTGATCCTATATATGTAATGAACATTCACCATAATTATTAAATACATCTTGCATTAATGATATATCATTTTAAATCCTTTTATTCTAGCAAAAATTGATAATAATCGATTTGTAGTTTTAATAAAAGCGGTAATTTTTTTGAAACAATTTGATAGAAAAAAAAATTTTACATAGATCCCCTCTCCCCTCCCCCATTAATAATATATCTTTATTTCCAGAGAATTTTTGTGATCGCGCGCAATGCGATCAGTAAATTCCAGTGTTTGCTTCGTAATAGTTTTTTTAGTATTTAGAGCACAGCTATGCTCTAATTAATTTACTACAATTATTCGCGAAACTAGAGTCCCAGTGTTTGTTCGCCGCTTCTATTCGAAATCGACGCGTTAATAGTTTTTATTTTTATTTTTTTATTTTTTTGAATATTCGTTTTCGGTACAGGGTAGAGTCAGTGTTCCTTGAGGAATAGGGCGATCATCCATCACGCGAAGAGGGGGGGTAATTATTTATTTATATTAAAATTTGAAATTTAGTAGATATTTTTTTATCTTGTTCAATATTTTGTATCATCAATGTTGTATTCGTAAACACTCGTAATAACATGTAATATTTTATATTTTGTTAAAGATGCCAAAGCGTCTTCATTTCTCATGGACTTCAGTTTTAAACAATATTTGTGATCGCGCGCAATGCGATCGGTGATTCAGTGTTTGCTTCGTAATAGTTTTTTAGTATTTAGAGCACAATAGCTCTAATTAAATTAACTATAATTATTCGCGAAACTAGAGTCAGTGTTTGTTCGCCATTTCCGCTTCTATTCAGAAATCGACGCGTTAGTAGTTTTTATTTTTATTTTTATTTTTTGAATATTCGTTTTCGGTACAGGGTAGAGTCAGTGTTCCTTGAGGAATAGGGCGATCATCCATCACGCGAAGAGGTAATTGTTTTTATATATTTTCTATTCGCTTCAACTTTTTCAAATAATCACAGAATTTTAATGGTAGTGTTTCATGTTTGGTTACAGTTTTCCCTTCCTCGTAATGACTGTTTGGGGATGACATCGTGGACCACGACAATGCAGATTCTTCTGCATCTATTGGTGAGTCGCATGCATTTATGTTCCTCCGGTCATTCAATCATGTCGTAGGACGAAAGGTCCGTATCGACACGGATGACTGGTTGTATACGTAGAATTTTGCACGAGCACAGTGACCACCGGGTATTTGTCATATTATATACTCGTGAATAGTAACATTTTTTCTTGTATTTTATTTATTAGATCAGGATAGATCTTCTTGCATATCGCGTTTTTGAAAAGATAGTTAATTTTATATTAAATAACAGAGTAATTATCGATATATAGAATGATATAAATAATTATGTTGATTGATCTATGATTGAAAATATTTTCTCTATGATTATTTGTAAAATAAATGAATATATTACAAATATTATTTTAATGAATAAAAATTAAAATTCAAATACGTGAGAAATAATGAAATGAATTTAAAATTGTGAAGAAGACGGATATCCCCCGACTTCGTTACAATAAAAATACTCTATTGCAATACAATTGATAGTATATTAACGTTATGATATGGTTATCGATATGATAATAAACAATTTATATTTATGATTTTATTTTCGATTTCATCAATATTTAATTATAATGATTTTTTGTTATATAAATTTAAGTATGATTCTAAATGTAAAAATATTTATTTTCTCCGTAAAAGAATGTATGCATGAAAATATTATGTGCAAGAAGATACTTCGCATGACAGGTAGATTTCTGAATCTAAACTAAGAATTTCTTTGTACTTAGATTTATATTTTGAAACCATGTTTTGATAAAGAGATCACCTGAGGTTATTTTCATTCAAATTCTTTTAGAGTCAATTATTTTCTATTATTTCTTAATATATTTATACTCATAATAATATAAAATATTGATATATATATATATATGAAGCGTGTTTCATTTTCCACCAAATTTCATGTAAGATTTATTTGCACTTAAATTAAGGCTTAATTCAATTTTACTTTCCAGATTTAGCTTCTCAGTTTTCCTTGAAGTTCATATTAATCTCCAAAATTGGTTGAGACTTAAAAATCATTATTATTTACTACAT
Organism: Apis cerana; assembly: GCF_029169275.1. Taxonomy (NCBI): domain Eukaryota; kingdom Metazoa; phylum Arthropoda; class Insecta; order Hymenoptera; family Apidae; genus Apis; species Apis cerana. The sequence goes on from NC_083857.1 coordinate 4,961,040, forward strand.
AATTTATTTTTGTATCCTCTATACAACTATAAATTTTATAGTAAATTATATATAAATAAATGTATAAATAATTAATAAACAAAAGTATAAAAATAGAATAAAACGTACAAATAATTAAATAACTAAAATAATAAATGTATATATGATTCTTAGTTTTATTCAGTTATGTATGCATCTAGTTTTATATATATTTACTTCTTGAGTTATTTATTTATTTAGATATTTATTCATCCATTTGATTAGCTTATTTCTGTACATTTTGTTTTGTTTATTTACATATCAAATTATTTATATAATATTATATAATATTTATATATTTAATTATATTATATTTAATTATTTAATTATATATTTATATAATATTTATATTTATATATTTATATATTCCTTCAATTATATATAATTATATTTTATATTTTTAATCATTCTTTTAGTGATTTATTTGTAAACTTTTTGATCACTTATGTACACATTACATAAACTCATTCATTCATTCTTTTAATTATTTTGCTTATATGTTTATTAATTCATTCATCTAGTGATTAATTTTTATATTATATTTATATTATATTTTGTGCACTTATGTATTTCACCAATTTATTTATTTATTTGGTCATAGCTTCATTTATTCAATTATTTATACACTTGTTTAGGAACTTATTAATAGACTTTTTTGTTTTATTCATTTATATATTTTTGACATTTATGCATGCATTGAATTATTTATTTATTTATTTATTTATTTATCTTTTATTTATTCAGTTATACATATATTTTTTTCATTCTTTCATTAAAATTAATTTGTTTATTGATTTACTTACAAATTTGTCCATTTGTATTGTTCATTTATATCTGCATCAAATGATGTATGTGTTTCTTACTTTAATTTAATAATTTATATTTAATTGGCTAAAAACTTTTTTCTAAAACTATTGTTCTTTGCTTTTATTTTGTTCACTTACATACATATATATATATATATATATATATATATATATAAACAGAGAACAAATAATTGATGCATACACAAATGAAGCTAACAAAACTAAGAAATCTATAAATTAATCATTAGCAAATGAATAAATAAATATATATAGAACTAAATATATAATAACTCTATATAATTAAATCAGTAAAGTAATAAGTAAATAAATAAATAAATTCATAAAATATATAAATGAAGAAAAATCTGCAATAAAGTTTGCAAATAAATCATTATCTAAATAAATGTATAAATCTATAAGTAACTATATAAATAAATAATTTAAGATGTAATATAAATGAACAAAACAAAAAATTTAGAAACAAGACACTACATAAATGAATTAATAAACATGTAAGTAATTAAATAAATAGAGATATAGGATAGGGATATAATAATATTAATTAAATAAACAAATTGAAATATATAATATATTTAAATGAATAAAACAGAAAAGTTTAGAAGAAAGTTATTGAAAAAAACAAGAATAAATAAATATATAAATATATAATATATATATATATATATATATATATATATATATATATATATATATATATATAAGTATAAATATATAATATATAATATATAAATATATAAATAGATCATAAAAAACATACAAATAAATCATTGGACAAATATATCGATAATAATCGATAAATCGATCAATAAATAAATTATATAAATAATAAAAAGTGTACAAATAAAAATATAATATAAATAATTAATTAATTAAAATTTAATAATAAAAATAAATTAATAATATATATTTTTAATATTATTTATTAAAATAATAAAAATATATATCGTGCAATACTTTAATTTTTCATGCGATTTCGATTATCGAAATAATCGAAATAATCGAAATATCGAGTTTCGTCGCCAGCCAATGAGAGCTTCTTGGCGAGTTTTGGCGCGCAATGTCAGTCTTCTGTGGAAAGTGAACAAGTGAGGACGTGTGATCGCTGCCGGCTTGGAAAATTCTACTGCGCAGTAAGTAATTTTGATCAAATTCTGCTACCGAATATATAAATTATTATTATTTTCGTTTATTTAATCATGGTTTTATTATTTTAAGTGTCGAAATTAATTGATATATTGAGTTTTTTCTAATTTCGATCATTGAATACCGGTAGTTCGTGCTTCATCGAGACGAGATTCGAATAGATTTGTTGCTTCATTTTGATATCGTTTTCCTGCGCATTTGTTTTACGATTTTGATTGCCATTTGAAAAAATTATCGATTTTCCGGATAATTTGAAAGAAAAAATGACTTGTAGTATGCATACATTACGATGATTTATGACTAATTTCGATGTTTCATATGTTTCGAAATAAATTTATTAGAATAAATTAGATTATATTTGGAATGTATTTTTATAATTTTTTGATCCATTGAAACAAACGAAACGAAGATAATTTTATTTCATATTTATATATTCGGTTATTATATATTATATATACTATATATTAGGTCGGTGATCATATTTCGGTTTCTAAATGCGTCTCTTTGTAATGTTTATGTACTTTTTTCTGTTTTGTTATGGTCGAGGGTAATTAGATGTTTTCATAACATAGCTTTTCTAAGAAATTACGTGTTCGTATTTTCCCACGCTCGACATGTTTCGACAGGCTTCGACAGGCTTCGACAGGTTTCGACAAGTTTCGACAGGCGACGCGCGCATCTCTTCTCCTCCCTCTCCCTTCGCTCCGCGAAAATTCGTTAACCGAAATTGTGTTACGTTATGGTGTATCCATATTCGTATTAGAAACTTTACTTTTCTTGCGATTTGTTTGTTGCGTAGTACGCACATATTTTTCTTAAATCTATCATTCCTATCATTATTATTAAATAAATACGCCATTATTATTATGCTTGGGAATCCTTTGAAATTAAATTAAATTAAATTATTCGTTTTTGTCTATTCGTTTATTTGACGATTACAGTGCTAATTAATTCACATTGTGCTTGATAATTGTTTTATTTTTATTTGTAACCGATTAATTTTATAAATTTCATGTGTATATTTGAAAATTCTCGTTTTCTTTTGTACAGATTATTACCTGTATATTGGTCGAGAAGGCGGGAAAAATTCCAACATGGACGTCATTATATTTTTCAAAGGGAAGCTTGATTTTTCGCTCGTCTATTGTATGTATTTATTCTGTATTTTATTCGATCGTTATTACACGATATACTTTATCATTACTTAAAAGTATATTTTATCCTATATGTGTAATGAAGATTCACCATAATTATTAATAATCTTGCATTAATGATATATATTCTAAATCCTTTAATTTATACAAAATTAATAATAATCGATTCGTGGTTTTTAATAAAAGCGGTAATTTTTTCTGAAACAAATGTTCGATAGAAAGAAGAAAAAAATATTTTGGTTCTTTTTACATAGATCCCCCCTTCCCCCCATTAATAATATGTCTTTATTTCCAGAGAATTTTTGTGGTCGCGCGCAATGCGATCGGTAAATTCAGTGTTTGCTTCGTAATGGTTTTCTAGTATTTAGAGCACAATAGCTCTAATTAAATTATTATAATTATTCGCGAAACTAGAGTCAGTGTTTGTTCGCCGCTTCTATTCGAAATCGACGCGTTAATAGTTCTTTATTTTTATTTTTTACTTTTTTGAATATTCGTTTTCGGTACAGGGTAGAGTCAGTGTTTCCTGAGGAATAAGGCGGTCATCCATCACGCGAAGAGGTAATTGCTTTTATATATTTTCTATTCGCTTCAACTTTTTCAAATAATCAGAATTTTAATGAATGTGTTTCATATTTTATTACAGTTTTCCCTTCCTCGTGATGACTGTTTGGCGATGACATCTTGGGCCACGACAATGCAGATTCTTCGCATCTATTGGTGAGTCGCATGCATTTATGTTCCTCCGGTCATTCAATCATGTCGTAGGACGAAAGGTCCGTATCGACACGGATGACTGGTTGTATACGTAGAATTTTGCACGAGCACAGTGACCACGGGTATTTATTATATTGTATACTCGTGAATAGTAACATTTTTCTTGTATTTTATTTATTAGATCAGGATAGATCTTCTTGCATATCGCGTTTTTGAAAAGATAGTTAATATAATAGTTTATATTAAATAACAGAGTAATTATCGATATATAGAATGATATGAATAATTAGTTTGATTGATCTATGATTGAAAATATTTTCTCTATGATTATTTGATAAATAAATGAATATATTTATGAATATTATTACAAATATTATTTATGAATAAAAATTAAGATTCAAATAGTGAGAAATAATGAAATGAATTCAAAATTGTGAAGAAGACGGATATCCTCCGACTTCGTTACAATAAAAATATCAATTATTGTACAATACAATTGATAGTGCATATTAACGTTATGATATGGTTATCGATATGATAATAAACAATTTATATTTATGATTTTATTTTCGATTTCATCGTAATATTTAATTATAATGATTTTGTTATAAATTTAAGTATGATTCTAAATGTAAAAATATTTATTTTTCCGTAAAAGAATGTATGTGAAATATTATGTGCAAGAAGATACTTCGCGACAGGTAGATTTCTGAATCTAAACAAGAATTTTTTTGTACTAGATTTATGTTTTCGAAACCATGTTTTGATAAAGAGATCACCTGAGGTTATTTTCATTCAAATTCTTTTTAGAGTCAATTATTTTCTATTATTTCTTAATTGTCATACGTAAATTTAATATAATAAATTCAATAATATATCAAAAATAAATTTCTTCTTTATTATTTCAATATTTTTGCTTTATAAAATTAATAAGAATTCATAAAATTTACAAAGAGAATTTATTAAAATTTGAAATAAAATGAGCGAATCTAAAATGAGAAAACATTAGTCCGTTAGAAGATGTACTAATAATTTTTTTTAGCTCAGGATTTTCAGGTTTAACCCTTTCCGTGTTCTTTGCCAGGATCTCACTCACGTGCCCAGGTGTTACTTGGGTGAGAGAGAGGCGAAGGGCATGATGATTTTAGTTCATAAGCTAATAAAAATTTTTTAGCGATTGACGATGCGTTAGTGTATCGTGCACGACGTATTTTCCGCATTTTGTGTGTGTGGTTAGGCTGTGGAATTGCGTCGTTTAATATGTTATTCTATATAACTCGAAATATTTAACATATTTATGATTAATCTCGTTACAATAACTTGTCATCAACAATATTAGATTTCTTTACTTTCAAATATAACAAATTTGATGATCGTAAAAGGCATATTCTTTTGTTAACAAATATTAATAATTAAAATTGAAATATACGCATATTTTCATGACATTTCACGCAATGATCGCTAGTCATCGTCAATCGATTTCAGGAAAATGGTACGTAAAGTTAGAGTGTGCAAGTTGTATGCCAAGCTCGGGTGTCGGAGGCGTCCCGGGACGTTTTCCCTAGTGTAGGATTTTGCGCCCGAGTATTATGTGTGAGAATCGTTGAATGAGTGTGTTGGTGTGCCTGTTTTGCTATTTTTTAAATATAGGGATAGGTAGGATAGGTAGTATACTTTCTGGTGTGTATGTTAATTGTAAGTAGGTAGGGCCGGGCAGGTTGTCACAGTCTCTGATCGGGTAGGCGCGCTTTTCGCGTGACAATCTGTTTCAGGGAATAAAATTTGAAGAATCGAGAGTGAAGCCGGTTGAAACGAGTGGAGCATGCCACTCGTTTTGGCTTTGCTCATCGATTTTCGAATTTCCGCGGTCGTGGTCGCGAAATATTTCGAAACGAACGTTGAGCTCGAGATTCTGCACGCGTACGATGGACGATCATTACGATCGTTAATCGTTCATGTGCACTTAGTTTCCGCGATTTAGACTTTTTTTTCTTTTTTTTCTTTGACTTACGATTAGTGAATCTCGAGCCTAGATTTAAGTTTCAGCGGGCATTGCGCCCGAAGGAGGAAGACCGAAGAGGCCCGACAAACTGTCACGAAGAGGGCTGCAACGAATGGCTTCTCATTTTTGGTTCTTGTTTCTGAGTCCAAAGAATGGGAAGTCATTGTTACTATTTTGTCACTGTGCTCGTTTTAGTAATATGTAGTAATTGTTGTTGTATCGTCTGGCCGTTTGCATGCCGGCCCATCATTAAGATCCAGTCATCATGGGCATCGCGTTTTTATTAGTGTTGCGATTGATTAATAACGGGTTGAATTAGACTCCTTTATTACATATGTTGCGTTAAAATGAGAATCGCATTTGCATTAGTGTTGCGTTAAGATGAGAATCGCGTTTGCATTAGTGTTGCGTCAAAATGAGAATCGCGTTTGCATTAGTGTTGCGTCAAAATGAGAATCGCGTTTGCATTAGTAAATTATAAGATATCGCGATTTTGTTATAAATTGTTTTTATATGATTATAATAAATTGTTTTTATTGTATAAAGTATAATTTATATCTTTGTGATCCTTCATTTCTAATCAGTAATAGCTTTTAATAAATAAAATTAATTTCGATTGATTTCGATTGAATTTGTTTTAAAATATAGCGTTGCGTTGATAAATAATCGCGTTTGTTCAAGTAGTGTTGCGAATATTGAATGCCCAAATTTCTTTCACTGGAATTGTGGAAGAACTCAACGTTCCTGTTCCTGAATCACTTTAAGTGGCTAAATAAGCTACAAGGGTGATTGTACAATGGCAGTCATTAAGGAAATCATTGGATTTTTTGAATCATTCTTTATTAGTGTTGCGTTGTTTAAATTTGAGTGCATAGAGTAACGTTGCGTAAATAATTGATTGTTTTCGGGAATTTTCCATGTCTTTTTTATATATTTTTTTTTAATAAATATAAATTATTTAATATTGCAAGTATAAGAAAGCACTCATCGCGTTGATTTAAAAAATTTCTTATTTTATAAAAAAATATATTATTTTATTGTTTTAGTGTTGCGATACAAAATGAATATTCCACTCGCGGTTTGTTGTTCGATTCATATCGAGTGGAAGATATTTTTATTTTAGTAGTCCTTCTGGCTACTACATTCTTTTCTTTTTCAGCATCCCTTATCACATTATATTTTCTGCGTTTGCTGCAGAAAATATTGCTAATATTTGCAATATTTGTTTTTCTCTTTGATGAAGACTTAATCATTAAAATATGAATTAAAATTATTTTTATGAAATTTCTTGAATAATGGTGAATGTTCATTATATTTATCATTTTTCATACCATTATTTTACGAATTTTTAAGAAATTACAATATTTTGAAATATTTTTTATACTTATGCTAATTCTTTATTTGATTTTGTTTCAGATATATCAATTCTATTTCAAGAAAATTTTGTATCATCGATTAATAAATATTTATATGTTACTAATTATTTGGAATTTTATTTGTTTCAGGACCTACTGATAAAATCAATCAATCATCACTCATCATATTTTATATAATGTTTCTTTCTATTTTTCGGTTATGTTTATTTTTAAGTAGAAGGGGCCCCTAAACAAATCTTTTAGATAGATTTTTATACTGTTAGGTAGTTCCTTTAGAATAAAGAGAAATCCATTTAGATTCTGTGTTGATAATGTGATAAGGTGTGAGTCTGTAATGAATTAGGAAGGTATAAGTATTATATTTTATTAAATTCTGTGGATAGGTAGGGATGGTGTGATAGGGTGTGAATCTATAATGAATTGGAAAGGTATAATTGAATTTTGTAATATTAAATTCTATGTAGGTAGGGATGGTGTGACAGGGTGTGAGTCTGATATGAATTGGAAACAAACTTTATTTTATAAAATTATAAAATTTGATCTTGAAGATTATAGATTAAGTTTCCTTAAGGATTGTATTAAATCACGTTTACGATTTGGATATTTCTAAGTTGATGTATTGAAATTTTTATATTGAAAAATTTAAAAAAAATAGGAAGTAGATTGCTGTAGAATTGTTGCTGTAGAAAATAGAATATATTTGCAATTGTATGCTTAATAATGCTTGGTAATGCTTGGTAATGGTGATTGATATTAAAAATGATGATGGTTAATAGAATAAGTAAAATTCTCTGTGAAATGCATTTCATTTTTTTTTTGTTTTCAAACTTTGTAATATATATTAATATTTTATATATTTATACTCATAATAATATAAAATATTGATATATATATATATATGAAGTAGTGTATTGTTTTTCATTTTTCAAATTTCATGTAGATTTGTTGCATAGAATTAAGGCTTAATTCAATTTTTACTTTCAGATTTAGCTTCTCAGTTTTCCTTGAGATTCACAATAATCTCCAAGAATTGGTGAGACTTAAAAATCATTATTATTTACTACATAATTTATTTTTGTATCCTCTATACAACTATAAATTTTATAGTAAATTATATATAGAAGTAAATGTATAAATAATTAATAAACAAAAGTATAAAAATAGTATAAAACGTACAAATAATTAAATAACTAAAATAATAAATGTATATATGATTCTTAGTTTTATTCAGTTATGTATGCATCTAGTTTTATATATATTTACTTCTTGAGTTATTTATTTATTTAGATATTTATTCATCCATTTGATTAGCTTATTTCTGTACATTTTGTTTTGTTTATTTACATATCAAATTATTTATATAATATTATATAATATTTATATATTTAATTATATTATATTTAATTATTTAATTATATATTTATATAATATTTATATTTATATATTTATATATTCCTTCAATTATATATAATTATATTTTATATTTTTAATCATTCTTTTAGTGATTTATTTGTAAACTTTTTGATCACTTATGTACACATTACATAAACTCATTCATTCATTCTTTTAATTATTTTGCTTATATGTTTATTAATTCATTCATCTAGTGATTAATTTTTATATTATATTTATATTATATTTTGTGCACTTATGTATTTCACCAATTTATTTATTTATTTGGTCATAGCTTCATTTATTCAATTATTTATACACTTGTTTAGGAACTTATTAATAGACTTTTTTGTTTTATTCATTTATATATTTTTGACATTTATGCATGCATTGAATTATTTATTTATTTATTTATTTATTTATCTTTTATTTATTCAGTTATACATATATTTTTTCATTCTTTCATTAAAATTAATTTGTTTATTGATTTACTTACAAATTTGTCCATTTGTATTGTTCATTTATATCTGCATCAAATGATGTATGTGTTTCTTACTTTAATTTAATAATTTATATTTAATTGGCTAAAAACTTTTTTCTAAAACTATTGTTCTTTGCTTTTTATTTTGTTCACTTACATACACATATATATATATATATATATATATATATATATATAAACAGAGAACAAATAATTGATGCATACACAAATGAAGCTAACAAAACTAAGAAATCTATAAATTAATCATTAGCAAATGAATAAATAAATATATATAGAACTAAATATATAATAACTCTATATAATTAAATCAGTAAAGTAATAAGTAAATAAATAAATAAATTCATAAAATATATAAATGAAGAAAAATCTGCAATAAAGTTTGCAAATAAATCATTATCTAAATAAATGTATAAATCTATAAGTAACTATATAAATAAATAATTTAAGATGTAATATAAATGAACAAAACAAAAATTTAGAAACAAGACACTACATAAATGAATTAATAAACATGTAAGTAATTAAATAAATAGAGATATAGGATAGGGATATAATAATATTAATTAAATAAACAAATTGAAATATATAATATATTTAAATGAATAAAACAGAAAAGTTTAGAAGAAAGTTATTGAAAAAAACAAGAATAAATAAATATATAAATATATAATATATATATATATATATATATATATATATATATATATATATATATATATAAGTATAAATATATAATATATAATATATAAATATATAAATAGATCATAAAAACATACAAATAAATCATTGGACAAATATATCGATAATAATCGATAAATCGATCAATAAATAAATTATATAAATAATAAAAAGTGTACAAATAAAAATATAATATAAATAATTAATTAATTAAAATTTAATAATAAAAATAAATTAATAATATATATTTTTAATATTATTTATTAAAATAATAAAAATATATATCGTGCAATACTTTAATTTTTCATGCGATTTCGATTATCGAAATAATCGAAATAATCGAAATATCGAGTTTCGTCGCCAGCCAATGAGAGAGCTTCTTGGCGAGTTTTGGCGCGCAATGTCAGTCTTCTGTGGAAAGTGAACAAGTGAGGACGTGTGATCGCTGCCGGCTTGGAAAATTCTACTGCGCAGTAAGTAATTTTGATCAAATTCTGCTACCGAATATATAAATTATTATTATTTTCGTTTATTTAATCATGGTTTTATTATTTTAAGTGTCGAAATTAATTGATATATTGAGTTTTTTTTCTAATTTCGATCATTGAATACCGGTAGTTCGTGCTTCATCGAGACGAGATTCGAATAGATTTGTTGCTTCATTTTGATATCGTTTTCCTGCGCATTTGTTTTACGATTTTGATTGCCATTTGAAAAAATTATCGATTTTCCGGATAATTTGAAAGAAAAATGACTTGTAGTATGCATACATTACGATGATTTATGACTAATTTCGATGTTTCATATGTTTCGAAATAAATTTATTAGAATAAATTAGATTATATTTGGAATGTATTTTTATAATTTTTTGATCCATTGAAACAAACGAAACGAAGATAATTTTATTTCATATTTATATATTCGGTTATTATATATTATATATACTATATATTAGGTCGGTGATCATATTTCGGTTTCTAAATGCGTCTCTTTGTAATGTTTATGTACTTTTTTCTGTTTTGTTATGGTCGAGGGTAATTAGATGTTTTCATAACATAGCTTTTCTAAGAAATTACGTGTTCGTATTTTTCCCACGCTCGACATGTTTCGACAGGCTTCGACAGGCTTCGACAGGTTTCGACAAGTTTCGACAGGCGACGCGCGCATCTCTTCTCCTCCTCTCCCTTCGCTCCGCGAAAATTCGTTAACCGAAATTGTGTTACGTTATGGTGTATCCATATTCGTATTAGAAACTTTACTTTTTCTTGCGATTTGTTTGTTGCGTAGTACGCACATATTTTTTTCTTAAATCTATCATTCCTATCATTATTATTAAATAAATACGCCATTATTATTATGCTTGGGAATCCTTTGAAATTAAATTAAATTAAATTATTCGTTTTTGTCTATTCGTTTATTTGACGATTACAGTGCTAATTAATTCACATTGTGCTTGATAATTGTTTTATTTTTATTTGTAACCGATTAATTTTATAAATTTCATGTGTATATTTGAAAATTCTCGTTTTCTTTTGTACAGATTATTACCTGTATATTGGTCGAGAAGGCGGGAAAAATTCCAACATGGACGTCATTATATTTTTTCAAAGGGAAGCTTGATTTTTCGCTCGTCTATTGTATGTATTTATTCTGTATTTTATTCGATCGTTATTACACGATATACTTTATCATTACTTAAAAGTATATTTTATCCTATATGTGTAATGAAGATTCACCATAATTATTAATAATCTTGCATTAATGATATATATTCTAAATCCTTTAATTTATACAAAATTAATAATAATCGATTCGTGGTTTTTAATAAAAGCGGTAATTTTTTCTGAAACAAATGTTCGATAGAAAGAAGAAAAAATATTTTGGTTCTTTTTACATAGATCCCCCCTTCCCCCCATTAATAATATGTCTTTATTTCCAGAGAATTTTTGTGGTCGCGCGCAATGCGATCGGTAAATTCAGTGTTTGCTTCGTAATGGTTTTCTAGTATTTAGAGCACAATAGCTCTAATTAAATTATTATAATTATTCGCGAAACTAGAGTCAGTGTTTGTTCGCCGCTTCTATTCGAAATCGACGCGTTAATAGTTCTTTATTTTTATTTTTACTTTTTTGAATATTCGTTTTCGGTACAGGGTAGAGTCAGTGTTTCCTGAGGAATAAGGCGGTCATCCATCACGCGAAGAGGTAATTGCTTTTATATATTTTCTATTCGCTTCAACTTTTTCAAATAATCAGAATTTTAATGAATGTGTTTCATATTTTATTACAGTTTTCCCTTCCTCGTGATGACTGTTTGGCGATGACATCTTGGGCCACGACAATGCAGATTCTTCGCATCTATTGGTGAGTCGCATGCATTTATGTTCCTCCGGTCATTCAATCATGTCGTAGGACGAAAGGTCCGTATCGACACGGATGACTGGTTGTATACGTAGAATTTTGCACGAGCACAGTGACCACGGGTATTTATTATATTGTATACTCGTGAATAGTAACATTTTTCTTGTATTTTATTTATTAGATCAGGATAGATCTTCTTGCATATCGCGTTTTTGAAAAGATAGTTAATATAATAGTTTATATTAAATAACAGAGTAATTATCGATATATAGAATGATATGAATAATTAGTTTGATTGATCTATGATTGAAAATATTTTCTCTATGATTATTTGATAAATAAATGAATATATTTATGAATATTATTACAAATATTATTTATGAATAAAAATTAAGATTCAAATAGTGAGAAATAATGAAATGAATTCAAAATTGTGAAGAAGACGGATATCCTCCGACTTCGTTACAATAAAAATATCAATTATTGTACAATACAATTGATAGTGCATATTAACGTTATGATATGGTTATCGATATGATAATAAACAATTTATATTTATGATTTTATTTTCGATTTCATCGTAATATTTAATTATAATGATTTTTGTTATAAATTTAAGTATGATTCTAAATGTAAAAATATTTATTTTTCCGTAAAAGAATGTATGTGAAATATTATGTGCAAGAAGATACTTCGCGACAGGTAGATTTCTGAATCTAAACAAGAATTTTTGTACTAGATTTATGTTTTCGAAACCATGTTTTGATAAAGAGATCACCTGAGGTTATTTTCATTCAAATTCTTTTTAGAGTCAATTATTTTCTATTATTTCTTAATTGTCATACGTAAATTTAATATAATAAATTCAATAATATATCAAAAATAAATTTCTTCTTTATTATTTCAATATTTTTGCTTTATAAAATTAATAAGAATTCATAAAATTTACAAAGAGAATTTATTAAAATTTGAAATAAAATGAGCGAATCTAAAATGAGAAAACATTAGTCCGTTAGAAGATGTACTAATAATTTTTTTTAGCTCAGGATTTTCAGGTTTAACCCTTTCCGTGTTCTTTGCCAGGATCTCACTCACGTGCCCAGGTGTTACTTGGGTGAGAGAGAGGCGAAGGGCATGATGATTTTAGTTCATAAGCTAATAAAAATTTTTTAGCGATTGACGATGCGTTAGTGTATCGTGCACGACGTATTTTCCGCATTTTGTGTGTGTGGTTAGGCTGTGGAATTGCGTCGTTTAATATGTTATTCTATATAACTCGAAATATTTAACATATTTATGATTAATCTCGTTACAATAACTTGTCATCAACAATATTAGATTTCTTTACTTTCAAATATAACAAATTTGATGATCGTAAAAGGCATATTCTTTTGTTAACAAATATTAATAATTAAAATTGAAATATACGCATATTTTCATGACATTTCACGCAATGATCGCTAGTCATCGTCAATCGATTTCAGGAAAATGGTACGTAAAGTTAGAGTGTGCAAGTTGTATGCCAAGCTCGGGTGTCGGAGGCGTCCCGGGACGTTTTCCCTAGTGTAGGATTTTGCGCCCGAGTATTATGTGTGAGAATCGTTGAATGAGTGTGTTGGTGTGCCTGTTTTGCTATTTTTTAAATATAGGGATAGGTAGGATAGGTAGTATACTTTCTGGTGTGTATGTTAATTGTAAGTAGGTAGGGCCGGGCAGGTTGTCACATTCTCTGATCGGGTAGGCGCGCTTTTCGCGTGACAATCTGTTTCAGGGAATAAAATTTGAAGAATCGAGAGTGAAGCCGGTTGAAACGAGTGGAGCATGCCACTCGTTTTTGGCTTTGCTCATCGATTTTTCGAATTTCCGCGGTCGTGGTCGCGAAATATTTCGAAACGAACGTTGAGCTCGAGATTCTGCACGCGTACGATGGACGATCATTACGATCGTTAATCGTTCATGTGCACTTAGTTTCCGCGATTTAGACTTTTTTCTTTTTTTTCTTTGACTTACGATTAGTGAATCTCGAGCCTAGATTTAAGTTTCAGCGGGCATTGCGCCCGAAGGAGGAAGACCGAAGAGGCCCGACAAACTGTCACGAAGAGGGCTGCAACGAATGGCTTCTCATTTTTGGTTCTTGTTTCTGAGTCCAAAGAATGGGAAGTCATTGTTACTATTTTGTCACTGTGCTCGTTTTAGTAATATGTAGTAATTGTTGTTGTATCGTCTGGCCGTTTGCATGCCGGCCCATCATTAAGATCCAGTCATCATGGGCATCGCGTTTTTTATTAGTGTTGCGATTGATTAATAACGGGTTGAATTAGACTCCTTTATTACATATGTTGCGTTAAAATGAGAATCGCATTTGCATTAGTGTTGCGTTAAGATGAGAATCGCGTTTGCATTAGTGTTGCGTCAAAATGAGAATCGCGTTTGCATTAGTGTTGCGTCAAAATGAGAATCGCGTTTGCATTAGTAAATTATAAGATATCGCGATTTTGTTATAAATTGTTTTTATATGATTATAATAAATTGTTTTTATTGTATAAAGTATAATTTATATCTTTGTGATCCTTCATTTCTAATCAGTAATAGCTTTTTAATAAATAAAATTAATTTCGATTGATTTCGATTGAATTTGTTTTAAAATATAGCGTTGCGTTGATAAATAATCGCGTTTGTTCAAGTAGTGTTGCGAATATTGAATGCCCAAATTTCTTTCACTGGAATTGTGGAAGAACTCAACGTTCCTGTTCCTGAATCACTTTAAGTGGCTAAATAAGCTACAAGGGTGATTGTACAATGGCAGTCATTAAGGAAATCATTGGATTTTTTTTGAATCATTCTTTATTAGTGTTGCGTTGTTTAAATTTGAGTGCATAGAGTAACGTTGCGTAAATAATTGATTGTTTTCGGGAATTTTCCATGTCTTTTTTATATATATTTTTTTAATAAATATAAATTATTTAATATTGCAAGTATAAGAAAGCACTCATCGCGTTGATTTAAAAAATTTCTTATTTTATAAAAAAATATATTATTTTATTGTTTTAGTGTTGCGATACAAAATGAATATTCCACTCGCGGTTTGTTGTTCGATTCATATCGAGTGGAAGATATTTTATTTTAGTAGTCCTTCTGGCTACTACATTCTTTTCTTTTTCAGCATCCCTTATCACATTATATTTTCTGCGTTTGCTGCAGAAAATATTGCTAATATTTGCAATATTTGTTTTCTCTTTGATGAAGACTTAATCATTAAAATATGAATTAAAATTATTTTTATGAAATTTCTTGAATAATGGTGAATGTTCATTATATTTATCATTTTTCATACCATTATTTTACGAATTTTTAAGAAATTACAATATTTTGAAATATTTTTTATACTTATGCTAATTCTTTATTTGATTTTGTTTCAGATATATCAATTCTATTTCAAGAAAATTTTGTATCATCGATTAATAAATATTTATATGTTACTAATTATTTGGAATTTTATTTGTTTCAGGACCTACTGATAAAATCAATCAATCATCACTCATCATATTTTATATAATGTTTCTTTCTATTTTTTCGGTTATGTTTATTTTTAAGTAGAAGGGGCCCCTAAACAAATCTTTTAGATAGATTTTTATACTGTTAGGTAGTTCCTTTAGAATAAAGAGAAATCCATTTAGATTCTGTGTTGATAATGTGATAAGGTGTGAGTCTGTAATGAATTAGGAAGGTATAAGTATTATATTTTATGGATTAATTCTGTGGATAGGTAGGGATGGTGTGATAGGGTGTGAATCTATAATGAATTGGAAAGGTATAATTGAATTTTGTAATATTAAATTATATGTAGGTAGGGATGGTGTGACAGGGTGTGAGTCTGATATGAATTGGAAACAAACTTTATTTTATAAAATTATAAAATTTGATCTTGAAGATTATAGATTAAGTTTCCTTAAGGATTGTATTAAATCACGTTTACGATTTGGATATTTCTAAGTTGATGTATTGAAATTTTTATATTGAAAAATTTAAAAAAAATAGGAAGTAGATTGCTGTAGAAAATAGAATATATTTGCAATTGTATGCTTAATAATGCTTGGTAATGCTTGGTAATGGTGATTGATATTAAAAATGATGATGGTTAATAGAATAAGTAAAATTCTCTGTGAAATGCATTTCATTTTTTTTTGTTTTCAAACTTTGTAATATATATTAATATTTTATATATTTATACTCATAATAATATAAAATATTGATATATATATATATATATATAGTAGTGTATTGTTTTTCATTTTTCAAATTTCATGTAGATTTGTTGCATAGAATTAAGGCTTAATTCAATTTTTACTTTCAGATTTAGCTTCTCAGTTTTCCTTGAGATTCACAATAATCTCCAAGAATTGGTGAGACTTAAAAATCATTATTATTTACTACATAATTTATTTTTGTATCCTCTATACAACTATAAATTTTATAGTAAATTATATATAGAAGTAAATGTATAAATAATTAATAAACAAAAGTATAAAAATAGAATAAAACGTACAAATAATTAAATAACTAAAATAATAAATGTATATATGATTCTTAGTTTTATTCAGTTATGTATGCATCTAGTTTTATATATATTTACTTCTTGAGTTATTTATTTATTTAGATATTTATTCATCCATTTGATTAGCTTATTTCTGTACATTTTGTTTTGTTTATTTACATATCAAATTATTTATATAATATTATATAATATTTATATATTTAATTATATTATATTTAATTATTTAATTATATATTTATATAATATTTATATTTATATATTTATATATTCCTTCAATTATATATAATTATATTTTATATTTTTAATCATTCTTTTAGTGATTTATTTGTAAACTTTTTGATCACTTATGTACACATTACATAAACTCATTCATTCATTCTTTTAATTATTTTGCTTATATGTTTATTAATTCATTCATCTAGTGATTAATTTTTATATTATATTTATATTATATTTTGTGCACTTATGTATTTCACCAATTTATTTATTTATTTGGTCATAGCTTCATTTATTCAATTATTTATACACTTGTCTAGGAACTTATTAATAGACTTTTTTGTTTTATTCATTTATATATTTTTGACATTTATGCATGCATTGAATTATTTATTTATTTATTTATTTATTTATCTTTTATTTATTCAGTTATACATATATTTTTTCATTCTTTCATTAAAATTAATTTGTTTATTGATTTACTTACAAATTTGTCCATTTGTATTGTTCATTTATATCTGCATCAAATGATGTATGTGTTTCTTACTTTAATTTAATAATTTATATTTAATTGGCTAAAAACTTTTTTCTAAAACTATTGTTCTTTGCTTTTTATTTTGTTCACTTACATACACATATATATATATATATATATATATATAAACAGAGAACAAATAATTGATGCATACACAAATGAAGCTAACAAAACTAAGAAATCTATAAATTAATCATTAGCAAATGAATAAATAAATATATATAGAACTAAATATATAATAACTCTATATAATTAAATCAGTAAAGTAATAAGTAAATAAATAAATAAATTCATAAAATATATAAATGAAGAAAAATCTGCAATAAAGTTTGCAAATAAATCATTATCTAAATAAATGTATAAATCTATAAGTAACTATATAAATAAATAATTTAAGATGTAATATAAATGAACAAAACAAAAATTTAGAAACAAGACACTACATAAATGAATTAATAAACATGTAAGTAATTAAATAAATAGAGATATAGGATAGGGATATAATAATATTAATTAAATAAACAAATTGAAATATATAATATATTTAAATGAATAAAACAGAAAAGTTTAGAAGAAAGTTATTGAAAAAACAAGAATAAATAAATATATAAATATATAATATATATATATATAAGTATAAATATATAATATATAATATATAAATATATAAATAGATCATAAAAAAACATACAAATAAATCATTGGACAAATATATCGATAATAATCGATAAATCGATCAATAAATAAATTATATAAATAATAAAAAGTGTACAAATAAAAATATAATATAAATAATTAATTAATTAAAATTTAATAATAAAAATAAATTAATAATATATATTTTTAATATTATTTATTAAAATAATAAAAATATATATCGTGCAATACTTTAATTTTTCATGCGATTTCGATTATCGAAATAATCGAAATAATCGAAATATCGAGTTTCGTCGCCAGCCAATGAGAGAGCTTCTTGGCGAGTTTTGGCGCGCAATGTCAGTCTTCTGTGGAAAGTGAACAAGTGAGGACGTGTGATCGCTGCCGGCTTGGAAAATTCTACTGCGCAGTAAGTAATTTTGATCAAATTCTGCTACCGAATATATAAATTATTATTATTTTCGTTTATTTAATCATGGTTTTATTATTTTAAGTGTCGAAATTAATTGATATATTGAGTTTTTTCTAATTTCGATCATTGAATACCGGTAGTTCGTGCTTCATCGAGACGAGATTCGAATAGATTTGTTGCTTCATTTTGATATCGTTTTCCTGCGCATTTGTTTTACGATTTTGATTGCCATTTGAAAAAATTATCGATTTTCCGGATAATTTGAAAGAAAAATGACTTGTAGTATGCATACATTACGATGATTTATGACTAATTTCGATGTTTCATATGTTTCGAAATAAATTTATTAGAATAAATTAGATTATATTTGGAATGTATTTTTATAATTTTTTGATCCATTGAAACAAACGAAACGAAGATAATTTTATTTCATATTTATATATTCGGTTATTATATATTATATATACTATATATTAGGTCGGTGATCATATTTCGGTTTCTAAATGCGTCTCTTTGTAATGTTTATGTACTTTTTTCTGTTTTGTTATGGTCGAGGGTAATTAGATGTTTTCATAACATAGCTTTTCTAAGAAATTACGTGTTCGTATTTTTCCCACGCTCGACATGTTTCGACAGGCTTCGACAGGCTTCGACAGGTTTCGACAAGTTTCGACAGGCGACGCGCGCATCTCTTCTCCTCCCCTCTCCCTTCGCTCCGCGAAAATTCGTTAACCGAAATTGTGTTACGTTATGGTGTATCCATATTCGTATTAGAAACTTTACTTTTTCTTGCGATTTGTTTGTTGCGTAGTACGCACATATTTTTTTCTTAAATCTATCATTCCTATCATTATTATTAAATAAATACGCCATTATTATTATGCTTGGGAATCCTTTGAAATTAAATTAAATTAAATTATTCGTTTTTGTCTATTCGTTTATTTGACGATTACAGTGCTAATTAATTCACATTGTGCTTGATAATTGTTTTATTTTTATTTGTAACCGATTAATTTTATAAATTTCATGTGTATATTTGAAAATTCTCGTTTTCTTTTGTACAGATTATTACCTGTATATTGGTCGAGAAGGCGGGAAAAATTCCAACATGGACGTCATTATATTTTTTCAAAGGGAAGCTTGATTTTTCGCTCGTCTATTGTATGTATTTATTCTGTATTTTATTCGATCGTTATTACACGATATACTTTATCATTACTTAAAAGTATATTTTATCCTATATGTGTAATGAAGATTCACCATAATTATTAATAATCTTGCATTAATGATATATATTCTAAATCCTTTAATTTATACAAAATTAATAATAATCGATTCGTGGTTTTTAATAAAAGCGGTAATTTTTTCTGAAACAAATGTTCGATAGAAAGAAGAAAAAAATATTTTGGTTCTTTTTACATAGATCCCCCCTTCCCCCCATTAATAATATGTCTTTATTTCCAGAGAATTTTTGTGGTCGCGCGCAATGCGATCGGTAAATTCAGTGTTTGCTTCGTAATGGTTTTCTAGTATTTAGAGCACAATAGCTCTAATTAAATTATTATAATTATTCGCGAAACTAGAGTCAGTGTTTGTTCGCCGCTTCTATTCGAAATCGACGCGTTAATAGTTCTTTATTTTTATTTTTTTACTTTTTTGAATATTCGTTTTCGGTACAGGGTAGAGTCAGTGTTTCCTGAGGAATAAGGCGGTCATCCATCACGCGAAGAGGTAATTGCTTTTATATATTTTCTATTCGCTTCAACTTTTTCAAATAATCAGAATTTTAATGAATGTGTTTCATATTTTATTACAGTTTTCCCTTCCTCGTGATGACTGTTTGGCGATGACATCTTGGGCCACGACAATGCAGATTCTTCGCATCTATTGGTGAGTCGCATGCATTTATGTTCCTCCGGTCATTCAATCATGTCGTAGGACGAAAGGTCCGTATCGACACGGATGACTGGTTGTATACGTAGAATTTTGCACGAGCACAGTGACCACGGGTATTTATTATATTGTATACTCGTGAATAGTAACATTTTTCTTGTATTTTATTTATTAGATCAGGATAGATCTTCTTGCATATCGCGTTTTTGAAAAGATAGTTAATATAATAGTTTATATTAAATAACAGAGTAATTATCGATATATAGAATGATATGAATAATTAGTTTGATTGATCTATGATTGAAAATATTTTCTCTATGATTATTTGATAAATAAATGAATATATTTATGAATATTATTACAAATATTATTTATGAATAAAAATTAAGATTCAAATAGTGAGAAATAATGAAATGAATTCAAAATTGTGAAGAAGACGGATATCCTCCGACTTCGTTACAATAAAAATATCAATTATTGTACAATACAATTGATAGTGCATATTAACGTTATGATATGGTTATCGATATGATAATAAACAATTTATATTTATGATTTTATTTTCGATTTCATCGTAATATTTAATTATAATGATTTTTGTTATAAATTTAAGTATGATTCTAAATGTAAAAATATTTATTTTTCCGTAAAAGAATGTATGTGAAATATTATGTGCAAGAAGATACTTCGCGACAGGTAGATTTCTGAATCTAAACAAGAATTTTTGTACTAGATTTATGTTTTCGAAACCATGTTTTGATAAAGAGATCACCTGAGGTTATTTTCATTCAAATTCTTTTTAGAGTCAATTATTTTCTATTATTTCTTAATTGTCATACGTAAATTTAATATAATAAATTCAATAATATATCAAAAATAAATTTCTTCTTTATTATTTCAATATTTTTGCTTTATAAAATTAATAAGAATTCATAAAATTTACAAAGAGAATTTATTAAAATTTGAAATAAAATGAGCGAATCTAAAATGAGAAAACATTAGTCCGTTAGAAGATGTACTAATAATTTTTTTTAGCTCAGGATTTTCAGGTTTAACCCTTTCCGTGTTCTTTGCCAGGATCTCACTCACGTGCCCAGGTGTTACTTGGGTGAGAGAGAGGCGAAGGGCATGATGATTTTAGTTCATAAGCTAATAAAAATTTTTTAGCGATTGACGATGCGTTAGTGTATCGTGCACGACGTATTTTCCGCATTTTGTGTGTGTGGTTAGGCTGTGGAATTGCGTCGTTTAATATGTTATTCTATATAACTCGAAATATTTAACATATTTATGATTAATCTCGTTACAATAACTTGTCATCAACAATATTAGATTTCTTTACTTTCAAATATAACAAATTTGATGATCGTAAAAGGCATATTCTTTTGTTAACAAATATTAATAATTAAAATTGAAATATACGCATATTTTCATGACATTTCACGCAATGATCGCTAGTCATCGTCAATCGATTTCAGGAAAATGGTACGTAAAGTTAGAGTGTGCAAGTTGTATGCCAAGCTCGGGTGTCGGAGGCGTCCCGGGACGTTTTCCCTAGTGTAGGATTTTGCGCCCGAGTATTATGTGTGAGAATCGTTGAATGAGTGTGTTGGTGTGCCTGTTTTGCTATTTTTTAAATATAGGGATAGGTAGGATAGGTAGTATACTTTCTGGTGTGTATGTTAATTGTAAGTAGGTAGGGCCGGGCAGGTTGTCACATTCTCTGATCGGGTAGGCGCGCTTTTCGCGTGACAATCTGTTTCAGGGAATAAAATTTGAAGAATCGAGAGTGAAGCCGGTTGAAACGAGTGGAGCATGCCACTCGTTTTTGGCTTTGCTCATCGATTTTTCGAATTTCCGCGGTCGTGGTCGCGAAATATTTCGAAACGAACGTTGAGCTCGAGATTCTGCACGCGTACGATGGACGATCATTACGATCGTTAATCGTTCATGTGCACTTAGTTTCCGCGATTTAGACTTTTTTTTCTTTTTTTTCTTTGACTTACGATTAGTGAATCTCGAGCCTAGATTTAAGTTTCAGCGGGCATTGCGCCCGAAGGAGGAAGACCGAAGAGGCCCGACAAACTGTCACGAAGAGGGCTGCAACGAATGGCTTCTCATTTTTGGTTCTTGTTTCTGAGTCCAAAGAATGGGAAGTCATTGTTACTATTTTGTCACTGTGCTCGTTTTAGTAATATGTAGTAATTGTTGTTGTATCGTCTGGCCGTTTGCATGCCGGCCCATCATTAAGATCCAGTCATCATGGGCATCGCGTTTTTTATTAGTGTTGCGATTGATTAATAACGGGTTGAATTAGACTCCTTTATTACATATGTTGCGTTAAAATGAGAATCGCATTTGCATTAGTGTTGCGTTAAGATGAGAATCGCGTTTGCATTAGTGTTGCGTCAAAATGAGAATCGCGTTTGCATTAGTGTTGCGTCAAAATGAGAATCGCGTTTGCATTAGTAAATTATAAGATATCGCGATTTTGTTATAAATTGTTTTTATATGATTATAATAAATTGTTTTTATTGTATAAAGTATAATTTATATCTTTGTGATCCTTCATTTCTAATCAGTAATAGCTTTTTAATAAATAAAATTAATTTCGATTGATTTCGATTGAATTTGTTTTAAAATATAGCGTTGCGTTGATAAATAATCGCGTTTGTTCAAGTAGTGTTGCGAATATTGAATGCCCAAATTTCTTTCACTGGAATTGTGGAAGAACTCAACGTTCCTGTTCCTGAATCACTTTAAGTGGCTAAATAAGCTACAAGGGTGATTGTACAATGGCAGTCATTAAGGAAATCATTGGATTTTTTTTGAATCATTCTTTATTAGTGTTGCGTTGTTTAAATTTGAGTGCATAGAGTAACGTTGCGTAAATAATTGATTGTTTTCGGGAATTTTCCATGTCTTTTTTTATATATATTTTTTTTTAATAAATATAAATTATTTAATATTGCAAGTATAAGAAAGCACTCATCGCGTTGATTTAAAAAATTTCTTATTTTATAAAAAAATATATTATTTTATTGTTTTAGTGTTGCGATACAAAATGAATATTCCACTCGCGGTTTGTTGTTCGATTCATATCGAGTGGAAGATATTTTTATTTTAGTAGTCCTTCTGGCTACTACATTCTTTTCTTTTTCAGCATCCCTTATCACATTATATTTTCTGCGTTTGCTGCAGAAAATATTGCTAATATTTGCAATATTTGTTTTTCTCTTTGATGAAGACTTAATCATTAAAATATGAATTAAAATTATTTTTATGAAATTTCTTGAATAATGGTGAATGTTCATTATATTTATCATTTTTCATACCATTATTTTACGAATTTTTAAGAAATTACAATATTTTGAAATATTTTTTATACTTATGCTAATTCTTTATTTGATTTTGTTTCAGATATATCAATTCTATTTCAAGAAAATTTTGTATCATCGATTAATAAATATTTATATGTTACTAATTATTTGGAATTTTATTTGTTTCAGGACCTACTGATAAAATCAATCAATCATCACTCATCATATTTTATATAATGTTTCTTTCTATTTTTCGGTTATGTTTATTTTTAAGTAGAAGGGGCCCCTAAACAAATCTTTTAGATAGATTTTTATACTGTTAGGTAGTTCCTTTAGAATAAAGAGAAATCCATTTAGATTCTGTGTTGATAATGTGATAAGGTGTGAGTCTGTAATGAATTAGGAAGGTATAAGTATTATATTTTATGGATTAATTCTGTGGATAGGTAGGGATGGTGTGATAGGGTGTGAATCTATAATGAATTGGAAAGGTATAATTGAATTTTGTAATATTAAATTCTATGTAGGTAGGGATGGTGTGACAGGGTGTGAGTCTGATATGAATTGGAAACAAACTTTATTTTATAAAATTATAAAATTTGATCTTGAAGATTATAGATTAAGTTTCCTTAAGGATTGTATTAAATCACGTTTACGATTTGGATATTTCTAAGTTGATGTATTGAAATTTTTATATTGAAAAATTTAAAAAAAATAGGAAGTAGATTGCTGTAGAATTGTTGCTGTAGAAAATAGAATATATTTGCAATTGTATGCTTAATAATGCTTGGTAATGCTTGGTAATGGTGATTGATATTAAAAATGATGATGGTTAATAGAATAAGTAAAATTCTCTGTGAAATGCATTTCATTTTTTTTTTTGTTTTCAAACTTTGTAATATATATTAATATTTTATATATTTATACTCATAATAATATAAAATATTGATATATATATATATATATATATATATATGAAGTAGTGTATTGTTTTTCATTTTTCAAATTTCATGTAGATTTGTTGCATAGAATTAAGGCTTAATTCAATTTTTACTTTCAGATTTAGCTTCTCAGTTTTCCTTGAGATTCACAATAATCTCCAAGAATTGGTGAGACTTAAAAATCATTATTATTTACTACATAATTTATTTTTGTATCCTCTATACAACTATAAATTTTATAGTAAATTATATATAGAAGTAAATGTATAAATAATTAATAAACAAAAGTATAAAAATAGAATAAAACGTACAAATAATTAAATAACTAAAATAATAAATGTATATGATTCTTAGTTTTATTCAGTTATGTATGCATCTAGTTTTATATATATTTACTTCTTGAGTTATTTATTTATTTAGATATTTATTCATCCATTTGATTAGCTTATTTCTGTACATTTTGTTTTGTTTATTTACATATCAAATTATTTATATAATATTATATAATATTTATATATTTAATTATATTATATTTAATTATTTAATTATATATTTATATAATATTTATATTTATATATTTATATATTCCTTCAATTATATATAATTATATTTTATATTTTTAATCATTCTTTTAGTGATTTATTTGTAAACTTTTTGATCACTTATGTACACATTACATAAACTCATTCATTCATTCTTTTAATTATTTTGCTTATATGTTTATTAATTCATTCATCTAGTGATTAATTTTTATATTATATTTATATTATATTTTGTGCACTTATGTATTTCACCAATTTAT
The DNA here is from genome assembly GCF_029169275.1 of Apis cerana. Taxonomy (NCBI): domain Eukaryota; kingdom Metazoa; phylum Arthropoda; class Insecta; order Hymenoptera; family Apidae; genus Apis; species Apis cerana. The sequence goes on from NC_083857.1 coordinate 4,986,540, forward strand.
TTATTTATTTGGTCATAGCTTCATTTATTCAATTATTTATACACTTGTTTAGGAACTTATTAATAGACTTTTTTGTTTTATTCATTTATATATTTTTGACATTTATGCATGCATTGAATTATTTATTTATTTATTTATTTATTTATCTTTTATTTATTCAGTTATACATATATTTTTTCATTCTTTCATTAAAATTAATTTGTTTATTGATTTACTTACAAATTTGTCCATTTGTATTGTTCATTTATATCTGCATCAAATGATGTATGTGTTTCTTACTTTAATTTAATAATTTATATTTAATTGGCTAAAAACTTTTTTCTAAAACTATTGTTCTTTGCTTTTTTATTTTGTTCACTTACATACACATATATATATATATATATATATATATATATATATATATATATATATAAACAGAGAACAAATAATTGATGCATACACAAATGAAGCTAACAAAACTAAGAAATCTATAAATTAATCATTAGCAAATGAATAAATAAATATATATAGAACTAAATATATAATAACTCTATATAATTAAATCAGTAAAGTAATAAGTAAATAAATAAATAAATTCATAAAATATATAAATGAAGAAAAATCTGCAATAAAGTTTGCAAATAAATCATTATCTAAATAAATGTATAAATCTATAAGTAACTATATAAATAAATAATTTAAGATGTAATATAAATGAACAAAACAAAAAATTTAGAAACAAGACACTACATAAATGAATTAATAAACATGTAAGTAATTAAATAAATAGAGATATAGGATAGGGATATAATAATATTAATTAAATAAACAAATTGAAATATATAATATATTTAAATGAATAAAACAGAAAAGTTTAGAAGAAAGTTATTGAAAAAAACAAGAATAAATAAATATATAAATATATAATATATATATATATAAGTATAAATATATAATATATAATATATAAATATATAAATAGATCATAAAAAACATACAAATAAATCATTGGACAAATATATCGATAATAATCGATAAATCGATCAATAAATAAATTATATAAATAATAAAAAGTGTACAAATAAAAATATAATATAAATAATTAATTAATTAAAATTTAATAATAAAAATAAATTAATAATATATATTTTTAATATTATTTATTAAAATAATAAAAATATATATCGTGCAATACTTTAATTTTTCATGCGATTTCGATTATCGAAATAATCGAAATAATCGAAATATCGAGTTTCGTCGCCAGCCAATGAGAGAGCTTCTTGGCGAGTTTTGGCGCGCAATGTCAGTCTTCTGTGGAAAGTGAACAAGTGAGGACGTGTGATCGCTGCCGGCTTGGAAAATTCTACTGCGCAGTAAGTAATTTTGATCAAATTCTGCTACCGAATATATAAATTATTATTATTTTCGTTTATTTAATCATGGTTTTATTATTTTAAGTGTCGAAATTAATTGATATATTGAGTTTTTTTTCTAATTTCGATCATTGAATACCGGTAGTTCGTGCTTCATCGAGACGAGATTCGAATAGATTTGTTGCTTCATTTTGATATCGTTTTCCTGCGCATTTGTTTTACGATTTTGATTGCCATTTGAAAAAATTATCGATTTTCCGGATAATTTGAAAGAAAAAATGACTTGTAGTATGCATACATTACGATGATTTATGACTAATTTCGATGTTTCATATGTTTCGAAATAAATTTATTAGAATAAATTAGATTATATTTGGAATGTATTTTTATAATTTTTTGATCCATTGAAACAAACGAAACGAAGATAATTTTATTTCATATTTATATATTCGGTTATTATATATTATATATACTATATATTAGGTCGGTGATCATATTTCGGTTTCTAAATGCGTCTCTTTGTAATGTTTATGTACTTTTTTCTGTTTTGTTATGGTCGAGGGTAATTAGATGTTTTCATAACATAGCTTTTCTAAGAAATTACGTGTTCGTATTTTTCCCACGCTCGACATGTTTCGACAGGCTTCGACAGGCTTCGACAGGTTTCGACAAGTTTCGACAGGCGACGCGCGCATCTCTTCTCCTCCCCTCTCCCTTCGCCCCGCGAAAATTCGTTAACCGAAATTGTGTTACGTTATGGTGTATCCATATTCGTATTAGAAACTTTACTTTTTCTTGCGATTTGTTTGTTGCGTAGTACGCACATATTTTTTTCTTAAATCTATCATTCCTATCATTATTATTAAATAAATACGCCATTATTATTATGCTTGGGAATCCTTTGAAATTAAATTAAATTAAATTATTCGTTTTTGTCTATTCGTTTATTTGACGATTACAGTGCTAATTAATTCACATTGTGCTTGATAATTGTTTTATTTTTATTTGTAACCGATTAATTTTATAAATTTCATGTGTATATTTGAAAATTCTCGTTTTCTTTTGTACAGATTATTACCTGTATATTGGTCGAGAAGGCGGGAAAAATTCCAACATGGACGTCATTATATTTTTTCAAAGGGAAGCTTGATTTTTCGCTCGTCTATTGTATGTATTTATTCTGTATTTTATTCGATCGTTATTACACGATATACTTTATCATTACTTAAAAGTATATTTTATCCTATATGTGTAATGAAGATTCACCATAATTATTAATAATCTTGCATTAATGATATATATTCTAAATCCTTTAATTTATACAAAATTAATAATAATCGATTCGTGGTTTTTAATAAAAGCGGTAATTTTTCTGAAACAAATGTTCGATAGAAAGAAGAAAAAATATTTTGGTTCTTTTTACATAGATCCCCCCTTCCCCCCATTAATAATATGTCTTTATTTCCAGAGAATTTTTGTGGTCGCGCGCAATGCGATCGGTAAATTCAGTGTTTGCTTCGTAATGGTTTTCTAGTATTTAGAGCACAATAGCTCTAATTAAATTATTATAATTATTCGCGAAACTAGAGTCAGTGTTTGTTCGCCGCTTCTATTCGAAATCGACGCGTTAATAGTTCTTTATTTTTATTTTTTTACTTTTTTGAATATTCGTTTTCGGTACAGGGTAGAGTCAGTGTTTCCTGAGGAATAAGGCGGTCATCCATCACGCGAAGAGGTAATTGCTTTTATATATTTTCTATTCGCTTCAACTTTTTCAAATAATCAGAATTTTAATGAATGTGTTTCATATTTTATTACAGTTTTCCTTCCTCGTGATGACTGTTTGGCGATGACATCTTGGGCCACGACAATGCAGATTCTTCGCATCTATTGGTGAGTCGCATGCATTTATGTTCCTCCGGTCATTCAATCATGTCGTAGGACGAAAGGTCCGTATCGACACGGATGACTGGTTGTATACGTAGAATTTTGCACGAGCACAGTGACCACGGGTATTTATTATATTGTATACTCGTGAATAGTAACATTTTTCTTGTATTTTATTTATTAGATCAGGATAGATCTTCTTGCATATCGCGTTTTTGAAAAGATAGTTAATATAATAGTTTATATTAAATAACAGAGTAATTATCGATATATAGAATGATATGAATAATTAGTTTGATTGATCTATGATTGAAAATATTTTCTCTATGATTATTTGATAAATAAATGAATATATTTATGAATATTATTACAAATATTATTTATGAATAAAAATTAAGATTCAAATAGTGAGAAATAATGAAATGAATTCAAAATTGTGAAGAAGACGGATATCCTCCGACTTCGTTACAATAAAAATATCAATTATTGTACAATACAATTGATAGTGCATATTAACGTTATGATATGGTTATCGATATGATAATAAACAATTTATATTTATGATTTTATTTTCGATTTCATCGTAATATTTAATTATAATGATTTTTGTTATAAATTTAAGTATGATTCTAAATGTAAAAATATTTATTTTTTCCGTAAAAGAATGTATGTGAAATATTATGTGCAAGAAGATACTTCGCGACAGGTAGATTTCTGAATCTAAACAAGAATTTTTTGTACTAGATTTATGTTTTCGAAACCATGTTTTGATAAAGAGATCACCTGAGGTTATTTTCATTCAAATTCTTTTTAGAGTCAATTATTTTCTATTATTTCTTAATTGTCATACGTAAATTTAATATAATAAATTCAATAATATATCAAAAATAAATTTCTTCTTTATTATTTCAATATTTTTGCTTTATAAAATTAATAAGAATTCATAAAATTTACAAAGAGAATTTATTAAAATTTGAAATAAAATGAGCGAATCTAAAATGAGAAAACATTAGTCCGTTAGAAGATGTACTAATAATTTTTTTTAGCTCAGGATTTTCAGGTTTAACCCTTTCCGTGTTCTTTGCCAGGATCTCACTCACGTGCCCAGGTGTTACTTGGGTGAGAGAGAGGCGAAGGGCATGATGATTTTAGTTCATAAGCTAATAAAAATTTTTTAGCGATTGACGATGCGTTAGTGTATCGTGCACGACGTATTTTCCGCATTTTGTGTGTGTGGTTAGGCTGTGGAATTGCGTCGTTTAATATGTTATTCTATATAACTCGAAATATTTAACATATTTATGATTAATCTCGTTACAATAACTTGTCATCAACAATATTAGATTTCTTTACTTTCAAATATAACAAATTTGATGATCGTAAAAGGCATATTCTTTTGTTAACAAATATTAATAATTAAAATTGAAATATACGCATATTTTCATGACATTTCACGCAATGATCGCTAGTCATCGTCAATCGATTTCAGGAAAATGGTACGTAAAGTTAGAGTGTGCAAGTTGTATGCCAAGCTCGGGTGTCGGAGGCGTCCCGGGACGTTTTCCCTAGTGTAGGATTTTGCGCCCGAGTATTATGTGTGAGAATCGTTGAATGAGTGTGTTGGTGTGCCTGTTTTGCTATTTTTTAAATATAGGGATAGGTAGGATAGGTAGTATACTTTCTGGTGTGTATGTTAATTGTAAGTAGGTAGGGCCGGGCAGGTTGTCACATTCTCTGATCGGGTAGGCGCGCTTTTCGCGTGACAATCTGTTTCAGGGAATAAAATTTGAAGAATCGAGAGTGAAGCCGGTTGAAACGAGTGGAGCATGCCACTCGTTTTTGGCTTTGCTCATCGATTTTTCGAATTTCCGCGGTCGTGGTCGCGAAATATTTCGAAACGAACGTTGAGCTCGAGATTCTGCACGCGTACGATGGACGATCATTACGATCGTTAATCGTTCATGTGCACTTAGTTTCCGCGATTTAGACTTTTTTTTCTTTTTTTTCTTTGACTTACGATTAGTGAATCTCGAGCCTAGATTTAAGTTTCAGCGGGCATTGCGCCCGAAGGAGGAAGACCGAAGAGGCCCGACAAACTGTCACGAAGAGGGCTGCAACGAATGGCTTCTCATTTTTGGTTCTTGTTTCTGAGTCCAAAGAATGGGAAGTCATTGTTACTATTTTGTCACTGTGCTCGTTTTAGTAATATGTAGTAATTGTTGTTGTATCGTCTGGCCGTTTGCATGCCGGCCCATCATTAAGATCCAGTCATCATGGGCATCGCGTTTTTATTAGTGTTGCGATTGATTAATAACGGGTTGAATTAGACTCCTTTATTACATATGTTGCGTTAAAATGAGAATCGCATTTGCATTAGTGTTGCGTTAAGATGAGAATCGCGTTTGCATTAGTGTTGCGTCAAAATGAGAATCGCGTTTGCATTAGTGTTGCGTCAAAATGAGAATCGCGTTTGCATTAGTAAATTATAAGATATCGCGATTTTGTTATAAATTGTTTTTATATGATTATAATAAATTGTTTTTATTGTATAAAGTATAATTTATATCTTTGTGATCCTTCATTTCTAATCAGTAATAGCTTTTAATAAATAAAATTAATTTCGATTGATTTCGATTGAATTTGTTTTAAAATATAGCGTTGCGTTGATAAATAATCGCGTTTGTTCAAGTAGTGTTGCGAATATTGAATGCCCAAATTTCTTTCACTGGAATTGTGGAAGAACTCAACGTTCCTGTTCCTGAATCACTTTAAGTGGCTAAATAAGCTACAAGGGTGATTGTACAATGGCAGTCATTAAGGAAATCATTGGATTTTTTTTGAATCATTCTTTATTAGTGTTGCGTTGTTTAAATTTGAGTGCATAGAGTAACGTTGCGTAAATAATTGATTGTTTTCGGGAATTTTCCATGTCTTTTTTATATATATTTTTTTAATAAATATAAATTATTTAATATTGCAAGTATAAGAAAGCACTCATCGCGTTGATTTAAAAAATTTCTTATTTTATAAAAATATATTATTTTATTGTTTTAGTGTTGCGATACAAAATGAATATTCCACTCGCGGTTTGTTGTTCGATTCATATCGAGTGGAAGATATTTTTATTTTAGTAGTCCTTCTGGCTACTACATTCTTTTCTTTTTCAGCATCCCTTATCACATTATATTTTCTGCGTTTGCTGCAGAAAATATTGCTAATATTTGCAATATTTGTTTTTCTCTTTGATGAAGACTTAATCATTAAAATATGAATTAAAATTATTTTTATGAAATTTCTTGAATAATGGTGAATGTTCATTATATTTATCATTTTCATACCATTATTTTACGAATTTTTAAGAAATTACAATATTTTGAAATATTTTTATACTTATGCTAATTCTTTATTTGATTTTGTTTCAGATATATCAATTCTATTTCAAGAAAATTTTGTATCATCGATTAATAAATATTTATATGTTACTAATTATTTGGAATTTTATTTGTTTCAGGACCTACTGATAAAATCAATCAATCATCACTCATCATATTTTATATAATGTTTCTTTCTATTTTTCGGTTATGTTTATTTTTAAGTAGAAGGGGCCCCTAAACAAATCTTTTAGATAGATTTTTATACTGTTAGGTAGTTCCTTTAGAATAAAGAGAAATCCATTTAGATTCTGTGTTGATAATGTGATAAGGTGTGAGTCTGTAATGAATTAGGAAGGTATAAGTATTATATTTTATTAAATTCTGTGGATAGGTAGGGATGGTGTGATAGGGTGTGAATCTATAATGAATTGGAAAGGTATAATTGAATTTTGTAATATTAAATTCTATGTAGGTAGGGATGGTGTGACAGGGTGTGAGTCTGATATGAATTGGAAACAAACTTTATTTTATAAAATTATAAAATTTGATCTTGAAGATTATAGATTAAGTTTCCTTAAGGATTGTATTAAATCACGTTTACGATTTGGATATTTCTAAGTTGATGTATTGAAATTTTTATATTGAAAAATTTAAAAAAAATAGGAAGTAGATTGCTGTAGAATTGTTGCTGTAGAAAATAGAATATATTTGCAATTGTATGCTTAATAATGCTTGGTAATGCTTGGTAATGGTGATTGATATTAAAAATGATGATGGTTAATAGAATAAGTAAAATTCTCTGTGAAATGCATTTCATTTTTTTTTTGTTTTCAAACTTTGTAATATATATTAATATTTTATATATTTATACTCATAATAATATAAAATATTGATATATATATATATATATATGAAGTAGTGTATTGTTTTTCATTTTTCAAATTTCATGTAGATTTGTTGCATAGAATTAAGGCTTAATTCAATTTTTACTTTCAGATTTAGCTTCTCAGTTTTCCTTGAGATTCACAATAATCTCCAAGAATTGGTGAGACTTAAAAATCATTATTATTTACTACATAATTTATTTTTGTATCCTCTATACAACTATAAATTTTATAGTAAATTATATATAGAAGTAAATGTATAAATAATTAATAAACAAAAGTATAAAAATAGAATAAAACGTACAAATAATTAAATAACTAAAATAATAAATGTATATGATTCTTAGTTTTATTCAGTTATGTATGCATCTAGTTTTATATATATTTACTTCTTGAGTTATTTATTTATTTAGATATTTATTCATCCATTTGATTAGCTTATTTCTGTACATTTTGTTTTGTTTATTTACATATCAAATTATTTATATAATATTATATAATATTTATATATTTAATTATATTATATTTAATTATTTAATTATATATTTATATAATATTTATATTTATATATTTATATATTCCTTCAATTATATATAATTATATTTTATATTTTTAATCATTCTTTTAGTGATTTATTTGTAAACTTTTTGATCACTTATGTACACATTACATAAACTCATTCATTCATTCTTTTAATTATTTTGCTTATATGTTTATTAATTCATTCATCTAGTGATTAATTTTTATATTATATTTATATTATATTTTGTGCACTTATGTATTTCACCAATTTATTTATTTATTTGGTCATAGCTTCATTTATTCAATTATTTATACACTTGTTTAGGAACTTATTAATAGACTTTTTTGTTTTATTCATTTATATATTTTTGACATTTATGCATGCATTGAATTATTTATTTATTTATTTATTTATTTATCTTTTATTTATTCAGTTATACATATATTTTTTCATTCTTTCATTAAAATTAATTTGTTTATTGATTTACTTACAAATTTGTCCATTTGTATTGTTCATTTATATCTGCATCAAATGATGTATGTGTTTCTTACTTTAATTTAATAATTTATATTTAATTGGCTAAAAACTTTTTTCTAAAACTATTGTTCTTTGCTTTTTTATTTTGTTCACTTACATACACATATATATATATATATATATATATATATATATATATATATATATAAACAGAGAACAAATAATTGATGCATACACAAATGAAGCTAACAAAACTAAGAAATCTATAAATTAATCATTAGCAAATGAATAAATAAATATATATAGAACTAAATATATAATAACTCTATATAATTAAATCAGTAAAGTAATAAGTAAATAAATAAATAAATTCATAAAATATATAAATGAAGAAAAATCTGCAATAAAGTTTGCAAATAAATCATTATCTAAATAAATGTATAAATCTATAAGTAACTATATAAATAAATAATTTAAGATGTAATATAAATGAACAAAACAAAAAATTTAGAAACAAGACACTACATAAATGAATTAATAAACATGTAAGTAATTAAATAAATAGAGATATAGGATAGGGATATAATAATATTAATTAAATAAACAAATTGAAATATATAATATATTTAAATGAATAAAACAGAAAAGTTTAGAAGAAAGTTATTGAAAAAAACAAGAATAAATAAATATATAAATATAATATATATATATATATATATATATATATATATATATATATATATATATATATATATATATAAGTATAAATATATAATATATAATATATAAATATATAAATAGATCATAAAAAAACATACAAATAAATCATTGGACAAATATATCGATAATAATCGATAAATCGATCAATAAATAAATTATATAAATAATAAAAAGTGTACAAATAAAAATATAATATAAATAATTAATTAATTAAAATTTAATAATAAAAATAAATTAATAATATATATTTTTAATATTATTTATTAAAATAATAAAAATATATATCGTGCAATACTTTAATTTTTCATGCGATTTCGATTATCGAAATAATCGAAATAATCGAAATATCGAGTTTCGTCGCCAGCCAATGAGAGAGCTTCTTGGCGAGTTTTGGCGCGCAATGTCAGTCTTCTGTGGAAAGTGAACAAGTGAGGACGTGTGATCGCTGCCGGCTTGGAAAATTCTACTGCGCAGTAAGTAATTTTGATCAAATTCTGCTACCGAATATATAAATTATTATTATTTTCGTTTATTTAATCATGGTTTTATTATTTTAAGTGTCGAAATTAATTGATATATTGAGTTTTTTTTCTAATTTCGATCATTGAATACCGGTAGTTCGTGCTTCATCGAGACGAGATTCGAATAGATTTGTTGCTTCATTTTGATATCGTTTTCCTGCGCATTTGTTTTACGATTTTGATTGCCATTTGAAAAAATTATCGATTTTCCGGATAATTTGAAAGAAAAAATGACTTGTAGTATGCATACATTACGATGATTTATGACTAATTTCGATGTTTCATATGTTTCGAAATAAATTTATTAGAATAAATTAGATTATATTTGGAATGTATTTTTATAATTTTTTGATCCATTGAAACAAACGAAACGAAGATAATTTTATTTCATATTTATATATTCGGTTATTATATATTATATATACTATATATTAGGTCGGTGATCATATTTCGGTTTCTAAATGCGTCTCTTTGTAATGTTTATGTACTTTTTTCTGTTTTGTTATGGTCGAGGGTAATTAGATGTTTTCATAACATAGCTTTTCTAAGAAATTACGTGTTCGTATTTTTCCCACGCTCGACATGTTTCGACAGGCTTCGACAGGCTTCGACAGGTTTCGACAAGTTTCGACAGGCGACGCGCGCATCTCTTCTCCTCCCCTCTCCCTTCGCCCCGCGAAAATTCGTTAACCGAAATTGTGTTACGTTATGGTGTATCCATATTCGTATTAGAAACTTTACTTTTTCTTGCGATTTGTTTGTTGCGTAGTACGCACATATTTTTTTCTTAAATCTATCATTCCTATCATTATTATTAAATAAATACGCCATTATTATTATGCTTGGGAATCCTTTGAAATTAAATTAAATTAAATTATTCGTTTTTGTCTATTCGTTTATTTGACGATTACAGTGCTAATTAATTCACATTGTGCTTGATAATTGTTTTATTTTTATTTGTAACCGATTAATTTTATAAATTTCATGTGTATATTTGAAAATTCTCGTTTTCTTTTGTACAGATTATTACCTGTATATTGGTCGAGAAGGCGGGAAAAATTCCAACATGGACGTCATTATATTTTTTCAAAGGGAAGCTTGATTTTTCGCTCGTCTATTGTATGTATTTATTCTGTATTTTATTCGATCGTTATTACACGATATACTTTATCATTACTTAAAAGTATATTTTATCCTATATGTGTAATGAAGATTCACCATAATTATTAATAATCTTGCATTAATGATATATATTCTAAATCCTTTAATTTATACAAAATTAATAATAATCGATTCGTGGTTTTTAATAAAAGCGGTAATTTTTTCTGAAACAAATGTTCGATAGAAAGAAGAAAAAAATATTTTGGTTCTTTTTACATAGATCCCCCCTTCCCCCCATTAATAATATGTCTTTATTTCCAGAGAATTTTTGTGGTCGCGCGCAATGCGATCGGTAAATTCAGTGTTTGCTTCGTAATGGTTTTCTAGTATTTAGAGCACAATAGCTCTAATTAAATTATTATAATTATTCGCGAAACTAGAGTCAGTGTTTGTTCGCCGCTTCTATTCGAAATCGATGCGTTAATAGTTCTTTATTTTTATTTTTTTACTTTTTTGAATATTCGTTTTCGGTACAGGGTAGAGTCAGTGTTTCCTGAGGAATAAGGCGGTCATCCATCACGCGAAGAGGTAATTGCTTTTATATATTTTCTATTCGCTTCAACTTTTTCAAATAATCAGAATTTTAATGAATGTGTTTCATATTTTATTACAGTTTTCCCTTCCTCGTGATGACTGTTTGGCGATGACATCTTGGGCCACGACAATGCAGATTCTTCGCATCTATTGGTGAGTCGCATGCATTTATGTTCCTCCGGTCATTCAATCATGTCGTAGGACGAAAGGTCCGTATCGACACGGATGACTGGTTGTATACGTAGAATTTTGCACGAGCACAGTGACCACGGGTATTTATTATATTGTATACTCGTGAATAGTAACATTTTTCTTGTATTTTATTTATTAGATCAGGATAGATCTTCTTGCATATCGCGTTTTTGAAAAGATAGTTAATATAATAGTTTATATTAAATAACAGAGTAATTATCGATATATAGAATGATATGAATAATTAGTTTGATTGATCTATGATTGAAAATATTTTCTCTATGATTATTTGATAAATAAATGAATATATTTATGAATATTATTACAAATATTATTTATGAATAAAAATTAAGATTCAAATAGTGAGAAATAATGAAATGAATTCAAAATTGTGAAGAAGACGGATATCCTCCGACTTCGTTACAATAAAAATATCAATTATTGTACAATACAATTGATAGTGCATATTAACGTTATGATATGGTTATCGATATGATAATAAACAATTTATATTTATGATTTTATTTTCGATTTCATCGTAATATTTAATTATAATGATTTTTGTTATAAATTTAAGTATGATTCTAAATGTAAAAATATTTATTTTTCCGTAAAAGAATGTATGTGAAATATTATGTGCAAGAAGATACTTCGCGACAGGTAGATTTCTGAATCTAAACAAGAATTTTTGTACTAGATTTATGTTTTCGAAACCATGTTTTGATAAAGAGATCACCTGAGGTTATTTTCATTCAAATTCTTTTAGAGTCAATTATTTTCTATTATTTCTTAATTGTCATACGTAAATTTAATATAATAAATTCAATAATATATCAAAAATAAATTTCTTCTTTATTATTTCAATATTTTTGCTTTATAAAATTAATAAGAATTCATAAAATTTACAAAGAGAATTTATTAAAATTTGAAATAAAATGAGCGAATCTAAAATGAGAAAACATTAGTCCGTTAGAAGATGTACTAATAATTTTTTTTAGCTCAGGATTTTCAGGTTTAACCCTTTCCGTGTTCTTTGCCAGGATCTCACTCACGTGCCCAGGTGTTACTTGGGTGAGAGAGAGGCGAAGGGCATGATGATTTTAGTTCATAAGCTAATAAAAATTTTTTAGCGATTGACGATGCGTTAGTGTATCGTGCACGACGTATTTTCCGCATTTTGTGTGTGTGGTTAGGCTGTGGAATTGCGTCGTTTAATATGTTATTCTATATAACTCGAAATATTTAACATATTTATGATTAATCTCGTTACAATAACTTGTCATCAACAATATTAGATTTCTTTACTTTCAAATATAACAAATTTGATGATCGTAAAAGGCATATTCTTTTGTTAACAAATATTAATAATTAAAATTGAAATATACGCATATTTTCATGACATTTCACGCAATGATCGCTAGTCATCGTCAATCGATTTCAGGAAAATGGTACGTAAAGTTAGAGTGTGCAAGTTGTATGCCAAGCTCGGGTGTCGGAGGCGTCCCGGGACGTTTTCCCTAGTGTAGGATTTTGCGCCCGAGTATTATGTGTGAGAATCGTTGAATGAGTGTGTTGGTGTGCCTGTTTTGCTATTTTTTAAATATAGGGATAGGTAGGATAGGTAGTATACTTTCTGGTGTGTATGTTAATTGTAAGTAGGTAGGGCCGGGCAGGTTGTCACAGTCTCTGATCGGGTAGGCGCGCTTTTCGCGTGACAATCTGTTTCAGGGAATAAAATTTGAAGAATCGAGAGTGAAGCCGGTTGAAACGAGTGGAGCATGCCACTCGTTTTTGGCTTTGCTCATCGATTTTCGAATTTCCGCGGTCGTGGTCGCGAAATATTTCGAAACGAACGTTGAGCTCGAGATTCTGCACGCGTACGATGGACGATCATTACGATCGTTAATCGTTCATGTGCACTTAGTTTCCGCGATTTAGACTTTTTTTTTTCTTTTTTTTTTCTTTGACTTACGATTAGTGAATCTCGAGCCTAGATTTAAGTTTCAGCGGGCATTGCGCCCGAAGGAGGAAGACCGAAGAGGCCCGACAAACTGTCACGAAGAGGGCTGCAACGAATGGCTTCTCATTTTTTGGTTCTTGTTTCTGAGTCCAAAGAATGGGAAGTCATTGTTACTATTTTGTCACTGTGCTCGTTTTAGTAATATGTAGTAATTGTTGTTGTATCGTCTGGCCGTTTGCATGCCGGCCCATCATTAAGATCCAGTCATCATGGGCATCGCGTTTTTTATTAGTGTTGCGATTGATTAATAACGGGTTGAATTAGACTCCTTTATTACATATGTTGCGTTAAAATGAGAATCGCATTTGCATTAGTGTTGCGTTAAGATGAGAATCGCGTTTGCATTAGTGTTGCGTCAAAATGAGAATCGCGTTTGCATTAGTGTTGCGTCAAAATGAGAATCGCGTTTGCATTAGTAAATTATAAGATATCGCGATTTTGTTATAAATTGTTTTTATATGATTATAATAAATTGTTTTTATTGTATAAAGTATAATTTATATCTTTGTGATCCTTCATTTCTAATCAGTAATAGCTTTTTAATAAATAAAATTAATTTCGATTGATTTCGATTGAATTTGTTTTAAAATATAGCGTTGCGTTGATAAATAATCGCGTTTGTTCAAGTAGTGTTGCGAATATTGAATGCCCAAATTTCTTTCACTGGAATTGTGGAAGAACTCAACGTTCCTGTTCCTGAATCACTTTAAGTGGCTAAATAAGCTACAAGGGTGATTGTACAATGGCAGTCATTAAGGAAATCATTGGATTTTTTTTGAATCATTCTTTATTAGTGTTGCGTTGTTTAAATTTGAGTGCATAGAGTAACGTTGCGTAAATAATTGATTGTTTTCGGGAATTTTCCATGTCTTTTTTTATATATATTTTTTTTTAATAAATATAAATTATTTAATATTGCAAGTATAAGAAAGCACTCATCGCGTTGATTTAAAAATTTCTTATTTTATAAAAAAATATATTATTTTATTGTTTTAGTGTTGCGATACAAAATGAATATTCCACTCGCGGTTTGTTGTTCGATTCATATCGAGTGGAAGATATTTTTATTTTAGTAGTCCTTCTGGCTACTACATTCTTTTCTTTTCAGCATCCCTTATCACATTATATTTTCTGCGTTTGCTGCAGAAAATATTGCTAATATTTGCAATATTTGTTTTTCTCTTTGATGAAGACTTAATCATTAAAATATGAATTAAAATTATTTTTATGAAATTTCTTGAATAATGGTGAATGTTCATTATATTTATCATTTTTCATACCATTATTTTACGAATTTTTAAGAAATTACAATATTTTGAAATATTTTTTATACTTATGCTAATTCTTTATTTGATTTTGTTTCAGATATATCAATTCTATTTCAAGAAAATTTTGTATCATCGATTAATAAATATTTATATGTTACTAATTATTTGGAATTTTATTTGTTTCAGGACCTACTGATAAAATCAATCAATCATCACTCATCATATTTTATATAATGTTTCTTTCTATTTTTTCGGTTATGTTTATTTTTAAGTAGAAGGGGCCCCTAAACAAATCTTTTAGATAGATTTTTATACTGTTAGGTAGTTCCTTTAGAATAAAGAGAAATCCATTTAGATTCTGTGTTGATAATGTGATAAGGTGTGAGTCTGTAATGAATTAGGAAGGTATAAGTATTATATTTTATGGATTAATTCTGTGGATAGGTAGGGATGGTGTGATAGGGTATGAATCTATAATGAATTGGAAAGGTATAATTGAATTTTGTAATATTAAATTCTATGTAGGTAGGGATGGTGTGACAGGGTGTGAGTCTGATATGAATTGGAAACAAACTTTATTTTATAAAATTATAAAATTTGATCTTGAAGATTATAGATTAAGTTTCCTTAAGGATTGTATTAAATCACGTTTACGATTTGGATATTTCTAAGTTGATGTATTGAAATTTTTATATTGAAAAATTTAAAAAAAATAGGAAGTAGATTGCTGTAGAAAATAGAATATATTTGCAATTGTATGCTTAATAATGCTTGGTAATGCTTGGTAATGGTGATTGATATTAAAAATGATGATGGTTAATAGAATAAGTAAAATTCTCTGTGAAATGCATTTCATTTTTTTTTTGTTTTCAAACTTTGTAATATATATTAATATTTTATATATTTATACTCATAATAATATAAAATATTGATATATATATATATATGAAGTAGTGTATTGTTTTTCATTTTTCAAATTTCATGTAGATTTGTTGCATAGAATTAAGGCTTAATTCAATTTTTACTTTCAGATTTAGCTTCTCGGTTTTCCTTGAGATTCCTTTTGCTGTTTGTTTTGTACAATGTTCGTGGATTGAACGTTTTGCAAATTTACATCAAAAGGAATATTTATCATTGATTTTAATAAATTTTTGCATTATGGAGGGTGGATGGGACCGTGCGGATAGGGTGGGTCTCCAATTCGCAGCAACCTCCAAGTTGGTGAGACCTGGAAATCATTATTATTTACTACATAATTTATTTTTGTATATTTGTTACAAATATAAATTTTATAGTAAATAATATGAGCTAATGGCTGCGCTCGCGATTTCAATTTTTAATTTTTTACGTATTAAGATATTGTAATTTTATTTTTTTTTTCGATTTTCCGAAATTTCATTACCAAATTAATTTGAATTATATATATAAAAGAGTAAATAAATACTGAAACTATAAGCTGTTGTTCTTAACGAATATTGTAATTTGCTAGGAAAAAATTGTTTCTATATATAATTTGTTATGTTCTATTCTTTCAATAATAAAAAAATAGAGACTTTAATATTTCGTTTTTTTTTGAATAATAATTGAATATCTATCTATTACGTTGCGTTTGTTGTGAATATTTATATTGAATTGAAAGATAGAAAACTCTTTTTGTTTTTATCCTCTATATCTATTTTAGATATCTTATTTCTTGCAGAATAGCTGTTAGAATTCTTGGTAGATTATCATGAGATTATTGTGAGATTATTCTAATATTTTCGTTTAATAATATTTTATGGTGCCGAATAATCTCACAGGAATCAAGATTTTATCAATGGTTTTATCAATGGGTAAAATTTGTTTTTTTTAGGTGTCTTTTTTTGTCAGTATTGATAATAATATGAAATAAATATGAAAGTTTATAGTAATATTTATTAAATTTAATATGATATTAATCGATATCTATGTAATCTTACATAGTAATTTATATATTTTTTATCGTCAGGAATTATCACTGTACAAATTTATATTGTGGTATATTAAAAAATACGCTATTGCTTTTAAATATAATTATGAATTAATCTATTTTTTATTATTATTGTTATTTTTTAGTTGAAGTTGAATTTATTTTATAATGTCGCGATTTATGATATCAAGATATTTGAAATAACTTTTCATAGAATTATCTCTTTATCTTGCTTTGTTTAAACTTTATTTTTAATTTATAGTATAGTCAACTAGCTTTAATCGATTTTATCAATTTTATTTGTTTTGATATATAGAATCGATTTTTTAAATATGTCAAATATATTATTATATTTTTATATTTAATGAATTCTCCTTTCTTGAAAATAATAAAAATCTACATTATTAATTTTTGATATAGATGTATTTTTCGAATTAATCATTTATTCATACTCGTATATTTTAAAGATATATTTTTTTCGTTTTAATATGATTAGATATGATTATCTCTATATATTTGTATATTTAAAAAATTTTTTCTTTGGTATAATAGAAATTTACATTATCAATTGTTGATACAGATATATTTTTCGAATTAATCATTTATTCGAATTCGTATATTTTGAAGATATATATTTTTGTTTTGATATGATTAGAATCGATTTTTCAAATATCTCATAAATATATTAATATATGTGTATATTTAAAAAAGAAATTTCTTAGAAATCTACGTTATCAATTGTCGATGTAGGTGTATTTTATTTGAATTGTTAATTGTTTGTTTAAACCTATATATTTTAAAAACATTTTTTTGTTTATCAAAACTTGTTTTATGTCAAGTTATATAAATAATTGTTTACTACGATCAAATTTTCATCTATTCAATATAACTTATCTTCTATTTTCGTCATACGTATACAAAAGATCAAGTTTGGAAAGTGGTGCCCTCTGTTTCAAACAGTTTGGAATATTGTCAGCGGGCAGGCGCTGGACCGCTTTCTGAGGCTGCGTGTGGGATAAAGAGCGAAAGACAGAGAAAGATCGCGATTCAAACTCGAAATCTAACGAGGAACTCTCAGAGCCACGCGAGTGGCCGCGCGATACGGCACGGGTGTTTGAAAACGGCCGATAAGAGTGTGCATCGCGCCATGTGTACGGAGAAAAGTGCGAATTTGCTGTGGCTTCTTTATTCCATATTGCTCATTTATGGATTTGTTCTGCCATACGGTGAGTAAATAGATTATATTCGTAAAAATATCAACAACTTTGGGGATTATCATTAAAAAATTATCCAATTGACTAGTAATAAAAAGAGTGATCTATAAGATATTGATTTACAGTGAATATATATTACGTTTTAATTTATAAAATTTATATTTTTAATTTATAAAAATAATTAATTTATGATTGAATTTCGAAAATAAATATGGAATTTGGAACTGATATGAAGAAAGTACAAAATTTATTACATAGCTAATTTAAACAAAAAAAATATTATAGCTAATAATATTTAAATACATTCTACTAAAATAGGGTTTATATAGTTAAGATTAATAAACTAAAAATATATAACAATCATGCATTCAATAACTATGTGATTTAATGTAATGATAATAGCATTTAATTATGAAAGAATATAGTATATTTCATTCATTTCTTCACATCGATGCGTTGCATTTATGTTTTCGACATTCAATTTTCGAGGAGATTTTGTTTTTATACCATTCGAATTTTTGCCATTCATTGAAAGAAATCTGAATAACAGAATATTATTCGAATGATCATTGAGAAATTGATTCGTCGATGTTGTGATCAACTGTGTATTTACATATATAAATGTATCGATATACTTTCATTTTTAATATCAATTGTTAAAATTGATATTATTTGTTAAAAATATAACTTTATAGAACAGAAATAATTGTTATTACATACAGATAGAACAGAACTTATAGAACAAGAAATAATTGTTATTACATACAGCTTTATATTTTATATTTTGAATATCTTATTTTTATTATGTTTTTTGTGTTATGAATACGAATCGAATTCATTTTTTCTTATATAGTATAGTTATTAAAAAATTTTCAATACGTATTATTATAAACTTATATATAATTAAATGTGATATTTAATTTTAATTAATTATACAAAACATTTTTTATTTTTCATATTAAGATTTTTTAATTGAATATTAAAATATATATATATATATATAAATATTCAAAATATAATTTTTTTTAAAAATTTCAATACGTATATTGAAATGAAAGTATCGATATGTTTGATATATGGAAAAAAATTTGATTAATTATTGCAATAATTATGGAAATGAAACAACATTAATAATGCAATATATTGATTTGGGGGATGGGTTTTAAGTATTATAAATTTAATTCAATTGCTTGCCTTTTAGAATTAGTACTTAAACTTTGATTCTTTAAGAGATAATTAATAAAATAGAAAAAAAAAATTAAATTTTAATTCGATTTAAAGAAAAATCATTTAAAGTTATATCTAGAATTAGGATGAAAATCATGGCAATATTTTATTAAAATATATCAATAAATAAATAAATAAAAAATCTTTTCCAATCATCATGATACATTCAGTTTCGCGATAAATATTAAATATATATAAATCATGCTTATATATATTCAATTGATACAATTTTATATATAATTCGTAATTTTATTACTTAATATAATATCTATTAAAATAATGATCGCTTAAAAATGATTTAACTTTTTAAACTTTCTATTAATTAGGAGATACCTATATATTTTTGCATCGGTGACTATGGAATAAAATTTTCTTCTTTTTCTTTTCACCATCTTTTACTGTTGTAACAGAAATAAATCTTTAGCAATGCTAGAATGATTTTTTGACGAAGCGATGCATTTGTGTTAAAGAGAATGCGTTTCAAAAGAGATATTCACCGAGGTCGGAGCGTTTTATTACTTTAACCGTTTATTTTCCGCTCCTTTACTTGTCAACGTCGTTTATGCCGTTGTGAGAAATCAAATTTGTGCAAAAGAATTTTGATATTCACCGGAAACTGGCTTACGTCGGATACTCATGATGTTTATTATTGTTAGAACATTTTTTAGATATGTATCACGTTTGAATTTAGTTGAATTTAGATAGTGCGAAAATAGTTTCTCTAAAAGTACCGATATAAATTAGCAAAATTATTTCTTAAAAATGAAACAAATTATTTTAATTTTTAAATTTTAATTAATTATGTAATCGTTAGAATTTATTTTAAATACAGTTGAAAACAGATCAGATAACAGGATTCCAGGCACAAATATTTTCTAAAATTTTTCAAAGAAAATATATAATTTAGTATTCAATAATATAGCAATTAGTTATTTAGTTTCAATTATTTTGTTTTTAATATCTAATTATAACAAGAAATGTGCCTTTGAAAACAACGATTTTTTAATTTTTCAATATCAGTTTATAGTTATAGTTACAGTTCTTTAGAAAAAAGTAGTGATAGTACGATAAATAATACGATAAAATCCCTCATTTTAAACATATTAAATTCATGCCAGTAATTTTTAATATAGAAAATAACGTTATAAAGTACAATCAGGATTTAATAAGTTAGAATAGAAATCCAATATTAAATTCTAAATCTCGTCATTATATGTTTAGATTATAAAAAAAAGGATAAATTTCACAATAATTGCGCAACAAAGAAAATTTAAAATATCAATTAAAAATTTTGTTTATAAATTATATTTTGCGTCACAATATTTATTTTTTAGATTGATAAGTCTAAAATCTAACGAATCCATCGTCGCAAAATTTTTATAAATTATTTAGATTAAAATTATCCTTTATTTCGATAGTTTCGAATCATAAAAATAATGTAAAGTTTCAAGATTCGAGAACCCGGTATTTCCTAAGTTTCGAAATATGTCGAGTTTTCCAATATCCCACGAAGTACAACATCGTCATAAGGAGTACATCGCACATAAATCAGCGACGAAGGGAAAGATTTCGCGGAATCTCGGCGTGACGCGTAAATTCTGGGATCGCGTGCGCGGTATAGAACGATCGAGACGGACTGCTCAATCGCAGCAACATACGTATATAACCTCCCCCGTTGAAATGTCGCAAATTGTACGGCAATCATCTTGTCAAGCTGTTCAACCGTTCGCACGCGCGTTCGTCTAATATGAATTCCTCGGAGGCTCGGATGACCTTCTCTACTCGCCCCTGCCAGATGCAACAACAATGACTCCCTTTGGTATATTACGTACTCTGATACGTGGCAACCGATGAAATTCCCTGCAAAATGTACTCGGGAGAATATTTTGTCGGTCTCTGAACGCAGCGAAATACGCTGGAACCAAATTATTTTATGCAGTTTTGCCATGCATTCGCACCATCTTCTATGGAAAATATCTTCGGTGATTGTAAACTTCGGCCTTGTATCGGGACAAGAATTTCACCCAAACAATCTAATCGAAGGGACACGTTATCTCTTCGTACCATGAAAATCCTCGCTATCATCGTTTTCGCTTACGATCGTGGGGATAATCGTGTTTTAAGGATCGTTTCGTTGGATTCTTTTCACGAAAATCGGAAGATACGGGCTTCGTCTTTTAAGGGAGAGGGAAATTGTGCGGGTAATTGAGAGGAATAATTTTGAATTTCGAATATTATTTATATTAGTTTTATGGAGATTTGAATATGTGTATGCATAGCGTTCAATTGGGATAGGAATTGAATAGGAATTTAGGAAAAATAATTTGGTTTAGAATTAGGGATGTGACATTTGAAACTTTGAAACTTCGAAAGTTTCATTGAAGAAAGTCTTAGGAGAGTCTTAAAGAGATTTCAAATATTTTAATATCTGTTTAAAACGTAATGAAGAAATGCTAGATAGAACGTTTTAATTAAGAACGTTCTATGAGTAACTATTATTAATATTATTAATAATTCGTGGTATAGTTATTAGAAAAACAGTACAATTTTTAGTATATAAATAGCATACTCATAATCTTTCTAATTACTCATAATCGATCTCATATCTTTTCTTGTCACTTTGATGCGAAGATAATATTTTATACGTTAATGTGATGTAGATTGATATCAAAAAGAAAACGCGATATTAATTATTAAATACATCGAAATACAAATATGATATAACGCAATTCAATATATTAAAAGAAATCATACGATCTAATAATAAAAAAAGATATGAGATTAAATTATACATATATGTATATATATTCTTGTATTATTTTTTTTAAAGTATATAATTATAATTATAAGGAAAAATATTTAATTATATTATTTAAAAATCTATGATATACACGTGATACGTAAAAAGATATAAATATTCAAAGTAAATCTCGCATTATGGTATTTGAAGAGTGAATGAAATAGATCTTTATTCCAGTTTATTCCAGTTTCATTTTCATTTTAATCGTGTTCATAAAAATTTAAATTTGCATAAACATTTGCAATCTGTTTATTTTATGCGTTTATTTCAATCGTATTATTTGCTTTTATCTTCCGTTTCTATAAAAGTTATAAATCGACATTCCTTTCGGAGTTTCCAAATATTTTTCTACCCTTATTCGAACGAACGCGACAATTAGCGCAGTTTTCAACAGCAAATGTCAAACATTTCAATGATGGCGATTGTTGATTTGCTTTTCTCTCTGTAATTAGCCGATCGATAATTACCTCTTTTAATTTTCTCTTTTTCGAAAGCCAATGTTTATGATAATGTCTTTTGCCATCAGTACAGAACAATGCAAATTTTCTATTGGACCATTGATAAAATAATAACAATACAGGAATCCCGATATATTTTTCTCGATAAACCTACAGAAACGAGCGCGTGAAAATTTTCAGCACTTGCGTGTATATGCGTGCATACTCTTTTCGAAAGTTTTTCTAATTATTTTGATTATGGAATAAAAGGCTTCAATAGTATTCGTCTATTTAATTAGATTTATTTAATTCAAGCAGAATATATATCGTTTATGTATAATTTGTTCAATTTTGATGATTTAATGAATCGTGTATATGCACTCGATGTTTTGTCATTTATTTAGAATATTAAAATTCCCTCATTATATTTTTTATATTTATAATTATATATTTATATTTTAATTTATATTTTTCGTTAAATTTTGTTTGTTTTGTTTTTTACTCGAACATTTATGATATTTGAATGGCGTTTAAATTGTAACAATTTTTATTGTTGTTAAGTTAATTGAAGAATCGGATTAAGTATTGCGTAAAAAAGTTTAGATTGTAATTATTTAAAATTCCCTTTAAAATTTAAAAGTATCTCATTATGGATTTTTTTTCTCGTATCTAAATTGCTACATATCGCATAACTGCGGAAGCATTAAACATCAGATCAGGATCGGATGAGGGACAGCTTTCCAAATCAACGGTGCGTGCTTTGCATAATTCTCTTCTGCACTATTCCAGACGAATACGAAATTCAAGAAACTGTATTCTCTCATCTGTCTTTGTGATCTTTTTAAATCTTCCTTATTCGAAAAAAAAAAAAGAAAAAGAAATTTTGCGCGATATTGCATTTAGAAAAATTATATTAAATTATATAAAAATTATTAAATTATTAGTCATTGAAAATATTTATTTTTTTTTCATCGAATAATGAAATGTTCATAAGATGTTCATAATCGCGATTTTTATCAGTTCAAAGATACAATGATTTAATATTTGTATTTTTTAATAATTTAATAGGAATAATTTAAAAAAATTCAAGACTCTCGCGATACCTTAAAAATTAATTTACACTTGAAGGAGTAGAAACAAGTTTAGAAAATTTTAATTTTTTTTCCTAATATATACTTACTTATTTAATATATATTTTAAATTTATTAATATCTATTCATATATTCATTCTTATATTTTCCATTATAAGAACGTATCCTTCTTCCAGTATTCTTCTCATCGAGTAAATGATTCCAATCCCCTGCAACAACGTAATCTCTTTTACACGTTCAGATTATACATAATATCGATTTCTCGCGTTGGATCCGACTATTTACTCGATTATCGAGTTTCAAGAAATGAAAATATGGCGTCTCATTACGTTGTCAATGCGGCAAGTCGATATCTATCGAACCTCGAAATGTTCGTTATCCAGTCGTCTCATTAATACTTCGCGAGCCGTGAAGAGAAGTTATTCTTAAGTGGAGCAAGGGAATCAAGATCAGACCGAGCACATAGCAACCCGTCTGAAATTGTCGGGGCGAAGTAGGTAGCTGATCGCAAATAAGACGATAATAGGGGCCGAGTGCAGGAACGAGTGGCTTCTTCGATCTTAGGTGTGTTTTCTTCGATAATGGAAATTGAAATCTCGACCACTTCGTCGAGATCCAAACGAAAGATACAGATTTCTTTTTCTTTTTTTTTTTTTCTTTTTTTTTTTTGCGAAGAAAGCATTAGGAATCAGAAGTCTCTCCATAATTTTATAAGTTTATGTATATTATTGATGAGAGGGAGAAATAATTTTCATTGAGAATTTTTATTTCTTGATTTCTGAGAGAAAGAGAGAGATAGAGAGAGAGAAATTTTATAACGATTAGTTCGGAAAGTAATTGACAAATTATCGTTCGGTTATTGAATTTTTTGATTGACTTTTATTGGTTTCTTGAGTGTAATAGTTTTATTACATTCTCGTTATTAATTAAAATTTCTATGATAACTGGGTATCGATTAATCTGATGAAATGAAATTAAGAAAAATATTGGAATTCAATTTTGAAAATTTTTATTCTCCTCCGGGGAATGGGAGAATTTAAAACAAGTGATACATCGTGATATTTATTAATATTCTAAATTAATTTATAATTCATTTTATTTGAAAATCATATACGACGTTATAAAATGATTCTCGATTTAATAATTCGAATAAATTTATATTTCTTTTAAAAAATAACCATTTCGTTTCGTCACGGTACATATAATTAAAAAAATATTTCCTTTCAAACTGATGGAGCGATTACATTTTATTTAACAATTTTAATTCTGATAAAATACACATTTTGTCCGGGAATGCAACTTATGCCGTATATTAATATGTTTATTATTAGTAAAAAATTTAAAAAATATAGAAATAATATAAAAATTTGAAAAAATTGATAAACAAAAGGTCAATGTTAATATTTATTACGTTTAAATATATTCGGCATATTTTTTAGAATTATTTTTTTATTATATTAGCGACGATTTAAAACATTTTTTTGCTTCGACATCAACTTTAGTTATCTAATTTTTTTATTTTCTATAGATAACGTCATTATAACTTTAGGAAAATCGATAAATTGATTCTGGCTAACAGATACAATAGATAACAAGGAAATAAATACAAATACAAAAAAAAAAAACATTGATTTAAAATGTTCAAAGCTTGAAAACTATGCAGTTATTCGTATTTATTTATTTAATTTCAATTTCTATTTATCAATTTTCTATTTTTGTTCTTTCAACTTTCTTTTAATTTCAATTTTTCTTCAATCAATTATCCATCTTAATTTTCATCTCATTTATATTTTCTATTTTTATCTATTCTGAACTCTTTTTTAAATTTATTTTAATTTAATTTTTAATTTCTCAATTCGTTTCGATCATTATCCATTTTATTTTTTACTTCTATTTCTACTTTTTCATTCGTATCTGCCTCAACCCTTTCCCTCATTTAATTTCAATTTTTCTTCATTTTATTTCATTTCATTTCACTTATAATTTTCATTTTATTTTTACACCTTTTAAATCACGCCACACTATATTTCTCATGACGTGAAAATTTCAAATTTTTATACTGATATTGTTTCACGCTTCACTTTAAAAGAGTTAAGTCAACCAAGATAAACGAAACGTTCTGTTCTTCTCGTCTTTAGGACGATTTAACACGTCGAATCTATTGACAGTGACAAGAAAAAACTATTTATTAGTTCTCGTCTCACGGGTGTATCAATCCTCTCTGGTGTATCGCTTCTTTTATTAATGGCATTGTCACTGTGGCGACGGATAAGACGATGAAACAAGTCAGAACTTCAAAAAGTCATTTGAACAATTAAAAACGGCAATACCTATCGTTAGTCTTTCCAATATTATGTTTATCAATATAAATATCGAGGATTGGCTCTTGGAGAAATTGAACATTGGAAATAGTTCATGTGGATATTGATTATAGATACGAATTGCAGTTAAAATATTCCATAAAAATCACCAATGATATAATACGTTAATAACCAATAAAGTATAATAAGAAATGTAAAGGTGTGAATACAAAGATTTCAAAATTTTCGATTCAATTGTTTTTTTTATTTTTTTCTCTAGT
Source organism: Apis cerana (assembly GCF_029169275.1). NCBI lineage: Eukaryota > Metazoa > Arthropoda > Insecta > Hymenoptera > Apidae > Apis > Apis cerana. Next base: position 5,012,754 of record NC_083857.1, read on the forward strand.
TTAAATATTTAAGCAAATTTTCTTTTTCGAATTTTGAAAATTATTCAATCTGTTATCTTTATTTAATAATATTATTATACGAATCACAAATAATGATAATAATAAGACAAATAAATTTTACAAATTAAGGATATCTTATCTCATATAAATTTGCAAATTTGTGATTTGTCAACTCACTCTAATATTACTATATAAATTATAAGGATGCTCAGATTTATTATTTTATATTATTCGTTACGTATGAATATAAATACTTCGATTTGTCCCCGGGTCGAGTAAGCAGATCGAATCGTGTCAGGATTTGCTGCGAGGATACAGTAGGGTGACAAAACTGTTCATGCAAACAAGCTTTCGATGGATTCGTGCGTTGCAAGAAAAGCAGATGAGCTGTACTATGCTTCTTTTGATCCGTTCAGGCGTGAAATATGTTTCTTGAAGATTCTTTTTTTTTTTTAACGCTATGCTTCGTTGTTTCGTGTATTTTTTTTCCAAATTTTTTCTAAATTTTTTTCCTTTCGAATTTTTTAGAAATCTCTTTAGAATTGAAATGAGAAATTGGGTCGATAAATTACTTGAAAAAATCTATTTAATTCTCTTTGAAATAATGGAAATAGACTGTTCAAGTTAATAGATATTACTTCAATTAAGAGAAAAAATATTATTTTAATAAATATTGCCAAGTAATGAATCTAATATTTGATGTACACATAATTTAGATAAAATATGAAATTAATCTGTGAATATTAATAGTTGTTGCGATGTATTTGTTATAAATTAATTAATTATATTACTTCTGAGCGACAAAACGCTTAGATGCGACAGATAGAATTTGTGTGTAACTGGTAATTAAAGATGAAGTTCGAAGAGAAGTTATGGATATATATTATATACAGGTATATAATATAGTATTTCATCTTATGTTAGCGTAGTTATGGCAAATGCGATTTTGGACTCGAGCATTTCTTCGAACCTTACCTAGTCTAAATTTATTTCGATAGGGAAGGAACGAAATATAGAATTATTTGATTTGAAAATGTGTGTAAAGTCGATATGAAAAAAATTAAATTCTTATTATACTAAAATTTTTGTACGGGAACGTATATGTAAATATAAAATATTTATTTTCGCAAAAATACAATATAAAAAATTACAATATCTTGAAAAATTACGATAAGTAAAAAAATATTTTACTATAAATTAAAATTATATCCACAATAATTATCATTTCATTATTAAAATAAAAAAAAAAATGCTTGCTAAATTTTGAGCTCTAGATATAAAAGAAATTTGAAAATTCATCGAGTTCAATTTAAAGTGTCTTTAGTGGAATAACTTATTGCAATGTCCTCATATAAAATTCTCGGAAATCCTTTAAGACGTCAATGAACTGTTAAAACAGTTGTAACATATTTACAAGATTGAACTCGATAAAGTGGAATGAATGGCAATGTTGTTAATGCTGTCATTATATGTCGAAGGAACGCTTGACTTACAAAACCGTATTTCCAGAATCGCAAGAAACTTTTGACACGAATGACGTAAACTGTTCATTAGTAGATTCGAAGGAAATTGTGTAAATGTAAATGGATAGTCATTTACTCTAATTATAAGTGAATCGAATTAGTGAACTTAATTAAAAAGAAATTTGTCATTTTTAAAACGATCGAATAATGCAGAATTAGGCGATGCAGGACAAAATTGATTCTTCGATTGATTTATAAAAAGTGATATGAAATCTTTAACTTGTGATAAGTTTATAAGTTTCTATTAAAATTAAACTTTAATAAGAAAATCTCGACACATAGGGTGGATTATTTGTGATCAATCATTCATGGATTGATTCTTTTTATAATTGATACAATTTCTTGAACAATCTTCAAGATATTATAACATTCTATTTTTTCCATCTTTTTTTTTTCTTTATTAATTTTCGATTCGTTTCTTTTGAAAATTGAATAATAACATTTCCTAGGTTATTTTAGATCATTTTGTGTATTGTTTGTAGTTACTGGAATAACATGTTTTAATTTTTAATAATTGCTTTTTATGTTTAATTTAAGAAAATAGAATCCAAGTTTACACGCATAATTAGAATTTGTTAGTTTTAACATGAGAATTTCTTTCATTTCGTATGTTTAACGATAAAATAATAATAATAATAATAAAATAATAAAATGATAAAATAAAAGGGTTAAAATTACAAAATCAAAAAATTTAATAAACGAACGCTCTGTTATTTCTTTTAAAAATAAGAAATATAATTAAAATCCGAATTTGAGATAATATTTTGTATATTTCGTATAGTAACAAAAAACTTTGATACTCGAATCGTTCTCTCGTTTCCTATTATTCTCCATTCGTAACGTAACATCGATCCCGTATAGAATTCTTCAAAGGGTCTGTCAAAAGGGTATATGAACAATACCCTGTTCAAAGCAGAATTCGTCCTCGTAGGTTAGGAAAATCGAATTTACATTGCTAATTTTGCAAGGTTTCGACTGCTAACAGTTCTCACATTGAAAGACAACGAAGAAACCACAATGAGGGATCGGTCTTGTCGAGAAAAGATACCTTCATCGTCAATTCAGATCCTCCATTCTCGGTAAAACGTTATTTACCGATATCAAGTACGCGGATACCTTTGATTTATTAGAAAAAAAAAAGAAAATGATTGTTTTCATTTATTCCGATTAAATTCAGAAGTAAATTTTGATTGGAAAATACAGGAAAATGAAACATTGATGCAGTTTTGATATTCTATCTCTATTAATTCACTACTTAATTTCGTGTGATAATATGCAGCAAAAATTTTAGTAAGCCTCTTAATTTCCTCTTGATTAATATGTCAATGAGTATTGATCGTATTACAGCCGGCCTGTGCTTTTAATGTCTCGTGCTGATGTCGTTTTTGCGTCGACCGAGCAATCAATAAACGCAAACAGTGTGCACCTTGCTAAACAATGGCCCTGTTTTCTGTGATTATACTTTCGATGTTGCTCTTACGTTTTATCACGATGAATTAAATTGCAATTTATGTTTTCGTATATCTTATCAATATATCACTCGAAAATATACATATTTGATAATACATATAATAATTAATAATACATATTGATTATAGGGAGGAATAAAAATATTATTAAAAACGTAGAATACTTTTCGAGTTAAACTAATCTCGACTGATTCGTAATTAAACAACTCTTTTTTAATCTAATATTCGGTAACGTTTTGATCAAGTTTCTTCTTATCTTTATTATCAATGGAAAAAGTAGTTGGGCGAAGTTTTCACTTTGTGTACGCAATGGAAAACCTTGTTTTCAGTTGTATACTCGGTGAGTTTCGGTTTGCCGCCTTAAACCACGAGTGACTTGACGCGAACTCTGTTAATTTTCACGGCACACTGTAAACTGAATAGCCACAATGAAATTCTAACTCCCCCGTTTGTCCCAACATCTTTCTACGCCGCATGTAATTAGTTTTGCTGTTGCCGTGTTCGTTGATTTATGAATTAACATTTGTTCAAAATTTGTTACGCGAATAATTCTTTTCCTCGCCGTATTTTATAACATTTACCTATTGAATTTTATAATGATAAAATATACGATAATTCTAAAGAGAGAGAGAGAAGAATTTGATTGATTAAAAATCATTTTTATTACATTATCTAGCAGAAAATTTTTATTCTCTAATTTATTTAGTCTTGACAATAGCAGTTTGCAACTAAACATTATCGAGTCAGAAAATAACCATTGCAATCGTGTTAACATTATAATAAATGTCTTTCTTTCAATTTTTTTCAGTGTATATGTATTTTAGAGTGTTAAATCTCTTTTTTTTTTTAATAAATAATAATAATTAGGTAATCTATCATCGCTTATTTTATCGATAGAATACATCTTATTAAGATATATATAATTTTGATAGTCTTTTCGTTCGATAATGTTCATATTATTATTACACAGGAATATTGTCAAATTATGATATCAGCTGTTCAAAGATTTGTATAATTTCAGGGAATATTCGAGAACTTAATAAGCTTAGTGGACGTGTAAGTTTGAATAGCATTCAGATGCTGGTGTTGAATAAATTTGGAATTGTGTTCCTAGAGAATTTGATCTTGCTTGAAATTACATATTCTCTTGAATATCATTGAATAAATCGTTGATAAATATCGTGAAACTTATCAAAATCTTATGTTATTCCGTTCTGTTCGCGATATTATATAGTTTACGTATTGTATTGTAGTAAAGTGATATTGTTGATGGGAGTTTGTCAAATTCTCTAAAGCTTTTGAGATTCTGTGTACTTTAGAAAGTCTGTAAGGCATTTTGAACTCAGCGAATTTCATAACTCTTGATACACATCTGAAACTATTATTCTTCAGGATATCTTCAAGTATAAATCTTTTAAATCTTTTCGAATTCTTCCGAGCAATTGATTCCGCGAATGTTTTTGAATCTTATAATCGCTACAATATATTTCCAATTAAATTAGTAATTGAATTAGAGAAAACTAAATTAATATTTCATATTTAATAAGCATATAAAAAAAGACTTAAATTTGAAATTCATTATCAAAATTTATTTATTAATAATTTACGTAATTAAAACAATTCGAACGAAGATTAACAATTCAGAAACAAAAATCCCAATGTTCAACTTCTAAACTATTAAATATCCCTAGATAGATTATGTAATCAATTTTCTTTAATTCCATTGAATTTTGTAGTGTAACAGTATCGAGCAACGAAACAAAAATTCGATGAAACCAATTCCCCTTCAAAGGCTAAACACTTCGATCCCGATAATCAATTTATCTCTTCGATGTTATCCACCTCGACGATCTAATTGCCCCCCGTATACTACAATTCCGCCATGTTTCCATTCCTCCGTAAAGATCCGGCGCATTAATTTCGTTCGTCCACGGCTCGTACATTCGCATTAATCTTCGCAAGGAAATCAAGTTGATTAATCGATTGTTCCTATCGTTTCCGCATCTCATTAGGCAACCACTCACGAAGACATCAATCGGATATCGGCAGATGGACCATTCGTCCGTCCCCTATTTTTTTCCCCTATCGATCGTTGACTCTCGCGAGTATACATCGACGAAAGCCCTGCCGGCTATTCGATTACCATGCTTCCTTACCGAATGAGAAATACTTTCTTCCTCTTTCTTCTCCCTCTCTCTTTTTCTCTGTTTCTTTCTCTCCGGCCTCTCGTGGCTCGAAATGAAATTTTCTTCTTTCTCCCTCCTCTTCCGCGAAGCGACATGGCGCAATAGCCGGTGAAAATCGTAGCGAGGCGGCCGTCTTGGGCGAGGTCGAGCTAAGATCCGATAAAGGGTATGAAGGAGGCTTTAGGAACACAGTGTCGGTAGGAAAAGCTCATTGATGAAAAAATTCCATTACATCGTCTGGCCTGAATAGTTGTAACATGAAGGAAAGATAAATTTCCGCGTTAGCGCTGCGGCGCATGCGACAAACCGTGTAGAAACAATTTTGCGGGAAGATTGTTTCCTTCTGCTCGAGCGAAAACGCGAACGAGGCTATTCTTCTTTATAATAATGTTTTCTCGGTTTATATCGTCAATTTGGACACACAGCATGGATACGCTCATCGTTGCGCACTATTTGTGTCCACGTGAATTTGTCTTTTGGAAAGAGGAATCGGAAACTCTTGTTTCCCGATAGAGGAAATTGATGAGCACGTAGATTGATATTACGATTACCGAGGTTTGGAAAAATGGTTTGGCAAAATGGGGGAGGAGATTGAATGGAATAGGGATTTATAGGGTTCATTTGTAGGCAAGAGAAATGAATGGTATTATTGCAGATATTTAAAAGTTGGATAAGGAAATAAAATGTTAGGATAAGTTAATTATAAATTATTCTTTGATTAAAATTAATATCGATGCAATATTAATATTGCTTTGCTAGATAAGATAAATAGCGAAATATTTATAATTAATATCATTTAATATTTATTCATCTCTAATGTCAGGATTTAGTATAAATATCTAAAATATGATATTGTATTAGAATGTATCGAAATGGATATTAAATTGTAAGAATTATTTTTGCAGATCTGACCTTTCAATTATTGTTTTTATTACTTTATTATTGACCACGATTATTAAATAAATTGATTCTCGCATTCTTCGCATTCATTTAAATAAATTATACGTGATAAAAGGCAGGACAAGATTAATTTTGAAATCAAGTGGACAATGGATAGATAGTGGATCGAAGGCACGAGCTCGTACTATGAATGTAATCGTGTAGTAGCGTGCCATATAAAAGAATCAAAAGTTTTTTTTATCGATCTGTAGATTTTTGGCGTGACACGTAGCGCTTATATATAGAGAACGATACCGAGAACTAGACGATAAAATCGAACACATGCCATTCGTGAGATACTCGGTCAATAGTAGGTACTTTAAAAGTATTCGCTACTGTTTCGGTCATGTCTACTGTTCGCTGTTTATATTCAATCCTTTGTATGATGAATTTTATCGATTTTTATAAATACACCTGTACGCGCAGTTGAAAATTATGAAATATCACAGCATCATGGAATAAGAAAATGAGCGACGTTTTAATTGAAAGTTTCATAATGGAGATCGGCAATAAATCATGGTAATTTCCTTTAATTAAAGGAAACTAACAGCAACTTGGGAAAAAGGGGAGTGATTTACTTTATTCACGAACGGTTCATTGGCGTAACTTCCGACGGAAGAATAAAAAGTTAGCAGAGAAAGAAATAGAGGGTTCAAAGGGAACGATCCGAAGTCGGTATGTTAGTAAGAAAATTTCACCGGAATCTTCTCACTTAATACTTTCGTTCTTTCTCTGTGATCTTTGAAAATGAAATTTATTTCAATTTTTATAATCTCGTATATATAGCTATTTTCATAATGAATTTATTAGATAAAAATATGTTTCTATATATATAAAATTTAAAAAAAAAGTTCAAATAATTTGCAATTTAATCGTGCTTCTTCTATTTTTACGGAATATCACGGTTACATAAAAGTTACTTGACCTTAATAAAAAATCTTTAATGATTCAATGCATTTTCCTGGAGGATTATTATTACATGGATTTTCTTATGAGAAAAATTAAATTAATTTATTAATTTCTTTCGTTGGGATGAGGGTGAGATTTATTACCATGGCCCATGGCCATTCACAGCTAAATTCCCGTGAATCTCGCTCTGTACGTGTCTCAGATGCAGCTTAAAAGTAGCCTCGAGCGGATCACGATTGACGACCGGAAATCGTGGTATATAGGGGGAAGAATGGGGAGAAGGGAGTGATAATTGTCCGAAATTGTCATCAGATCTTCGTGTCGCACGTTACACGCAAATCATTTAATCATCATTATCCAATCCACTAAATCTTGATAATCTTTATCGATATTATATGTTAATTTATAAATTCTATTCTATGTTCTAATTCATCATATCCTATTTATATAAAATAAAGGCAGATATCAATATTTCATTTTTAGTATCATTTCAATGGGATAAAGTAATTTTAATTAATTAAATGTGTATAAATTAATTTATTGTTTTTCAGTTTTTAATAGATAAGTTTTACATTCGAATATTTTCCTCTCCTAAAAGAAATATTAGCGGTGAAAGAATCCTTAAAGTGAAATTTTAATGCGAATATCTTGTTTCTTCGTGAAAAACAATAAAAATTTAATAATATTATAATTTACTATAAAAATTATTTAGATTGGTTCACAAAAGAACAACGAGTAATCATAAAATTACAGAGATCCTTTTCCCTTAGCAACATATGATTCTTATTTAAAAAAAAAAAAAAAAAGAAAACAATCAAATTAAGCAGATAAGACAAAACGCATTGACCCAGTTTCAACCTTAATAGGGATAAAATATCGATTTCCTCGTTTTGTATGCCCATTAATACAAAGTCTCGAACGAGTATATTGTTGATAATTTTCAATTATGCTAATTTCGAAGGAAAAAACCCATCGATCCGGAACGATTCCATTTTCCATTGTATTCTATAACAAACGCTTAAGACTTCGTCTTCGTCCCGAACGCAGAGCGAAACAGCAAAAGACGATGAAACAAAGGACGGTTTTCAGATGGAAACGATTAAAACAGAGCAACAAAGCGCTACGCCGACGGCGATTGAGAGTAATTCGTTCGTTTCTCGATTGTAAGCGGTCACGCCAGGCCGGCGAATCCATTGCGAAAGTTTAATTAAAAGCCCGGCATAGAGTTTTAGTAAAGGGTGTCGCCCTTCGACAAGCCCGATTCTTCGTGCGTGTGCGCGACGTACGAAGCTTTTTGCAATTCGAAGGCACGAATCGACACGTTGAATGGTTTTCGAGGAACTTTCGATGTTGGAGAAACGAGTCTCTCGAGTAACGAGAATCGAAGCTTTGGGACGGTAGTAAAATAATATGCAATGCCAGAAAGAGTTATTGATCGGGGGGATGTGACGGTGAGGGATGTTTTGCAAGAGGCTTTTAATCGCTACGATTACGAGATTGATGTTGAAGTTTTGAAATGTATGTTAGAAAGAAACAGTAATCGAAAGATATTAAAATATAGTGTTTTATTAACATTTCAAAAATATAATTGTGAAGATATAGAATTTATCGATATTAAATGTATATATTCGGTGTTTTTAGATTTCATTCTTATTTTTCATTGAAATTTTGTCGCATTCGTAGAAATGTTATATGGATTTATGTAGATAATAAATTTATAGAATGTAATCGTATAGAGGATAATATTTTGATAATTAATATAATATTACCGTGATTCATTAATGAAATTTTAATACGCTTGAAAAATTTCGAGAATAAATTTCCAAGAAACATTATAGAAAGATAGATATGTATAAAAAAACAAATTCAACAAAATATATTCTAATGATACCAGAATTCATTGTTCAAAATCCATTATTCAAAATACAATGTGACAATTAGCCATCTACATTATTCTCAAAGCCATAATCAAAATTATTAATTCGTACAAAGATTAAAAAAAAAAAAAAAGAAAAAGAAAAAAAGAATTCATTATCCAAAAATCACTTCCAAAGGAAAGGCTACAGAAAATTAATTACAGAACGTTCGCGCTCGGTTTAAGATCAAAAGCGAGCTCTTAAATAAAAAACGAAACTTCTACAAGCTCGAACTTTATGCAGACATACTCTTTGACCGCCTTATACGTGGAAGCAATATCAGAAAAGTCTTTTCGTTTTAACGTACAAACGCGACACGGTTCAAATTACATTCGATGGATTGTAAATGCGTTATATCCTGTATTAATATCAACATATTACATCCTTTGTAATATCTTTTTTTTTTGTACCGTAGAATTCATTTTATCTCCTTTCAATTTTTTCTGATGGTTTAAGTTTTCTAAAATTTGTACGAAAAATTCAATTTATAAAATTGAATTAATGACTTTTAGAAATTTTAAACGTTTGTATTTTCTCTTACGTTTTATTATCATATAGATTCGTGTTTTAATTTTTTTTTTATGAGAGGTAATTGATTAACTGGATAAAAAGTATACTTTTATTCAAAAGAATTTAAAGTAATGCTAAATTTTAAGACTTCTAATTTTAGCAAGTCTTAATTTAATCTTAAAATATTTTCTTTGATCTTTTGAGTTTCTTTTACAATATTCTTAAAAGTATGTACTTTTAATTAAGCGGATTTTTGTAATAATTAGTTCAAATGAAATATTCCATATTTTATATATAAAATACTAAAATGTAGCAAATAATTCGACAATCTTTTAAGAGATTTTTAAGAGATTACATTTGAGATTGAAGTTTATTACAAATGGGACCTAGCTTTATTGAATCTCGACCATAATACGTGTTATGAATAAGACTTTGTATTATAAGATAAAGAGATAAAGATAGAAGGAATTGTGTTGAATTGTCTAGAATAGTTTCATAGAAGAATAAATATAATAAAGAAGTATTTTATTTTATTATCAATGTAGTTTACTTTTCAAAAATTATTATTAAAAATTGTTAGCAACTATTCTAAAAAAAATAATACATATAATTCTTTTTTTTTACAATTGCTTTTACTTCTATTTTAGTAGAGATACAAGTATAAATTTTCAATAATTAATTAATATTACTATTAAAATGAATATTCTCATTAATCACTCCAACGTTAAATTTCATCTATTCTTATTCGTTCCATTTATCAAAATTTCCACGACTTTTGCTCCCACAATATCTCTCGTTAAACAATACTTAAAATATTTCCACTAATCACTCTAAATTTCATCCCATCTCTTAAACATCCTTCATTTCCATAGATCCTATCATTCCATTGTCAAATGGCAAATTCATTCTTGCTTTATCTCAAGATAAAAAGAACAAGATCGATTGAAGAAGATTCCCCGTTGCTCTTTCATTCATTCACCAATCTTTCCATTATTCTCAAGCGCGTCATCCTAAAACTAGAAATGATTAAGGGGCGCCACGAAGGAGGAACATCACCGTGGCCAAGCGTCACATCGGGTCTGGCATAATTGTTCTCAAATTCTGCGGAGAACTCCGTGGAAAGTTCGTGGTTTCAATCGACTGATGAAACTCGCCGGTGGTGCAAACATTCCATAAAATCTGGAACTGGATCGCAGCTGCGTACGGAATGCGTTCGTGTAGAATCGATTCCTCCTCGCTTCGCTCGTGGCGCGAAAGTATCTACGGTCTTGATTACTGTGTTTGCTTAACGAACTCGGGTTCTTAAATCGAGTAAACGGTGGCAAGTGATGCAGGGGAATAAGGAAAGTCTTCTACTTTTCGGCGAATAGATGATTGGAAAACGGTTCGAGAGAAGTTTGCTCTTCCTTCGAATCCGCTGAAATTAAATAGGGGATGCGTTTCCCTTTGCACATTTTCCCGTGTGAAAATCGGGGGATAGAGGGAAGGGGAGATTTTTATTGTGCACGTTGATAAGTTTCTTTGTGAATTGCCACTTTTTCCTTGCGTAAATAGTTCGAAGGTTTCAATGAGTCATTTTTTAATAGTAATTAAAATTAATCGATTATTTTTGTTTTTTTAGATTTTGTGAATAGTTTCTGTAAAATTAATTAGGTGGATAAATTCCTGATGTTTTAATATTAATTTTAACATAAAATGTATAAATATCTTCTTCCATCTGTAACAATTTTCACATTGTTTTATGCAAGCATCTCGCTTAATTATCCGATCTTTCGTTTCTTTATAATTTTCATCATGCCTGTGATGTTCAATTCCATTCCAAAATTCAAAGTTGTCTGTTTTCATCGAATATTTTTTTCATTTTCAAGAAAATGAAAATTGCCCGAATATTTAATATTTCTCACGAACATAGAAAGCATTTTATTATTTAAACATTTCCAATTTCTTAAATTCTCCGATTTTTATCAAAATTCCTTAATCTTTATAATATTTTCGTTCACTTTCTTTTCGCAAACGCATAGCAATTTCATCTTCTTTTTCACATTCTTGTTACCAAACATTTTTGCGGAAGTTTTACCACCCTTAACGTAAAAATTGGTTCATTAAATCTTTCATCCCTTCACTAGGTAACATCCGAAAAATAAAGGAAAATAAACTGTCAGTCGAGCTCAAAGCTGCTGCAATAACCTGTCCCGGTTAAAAAAAAAAAAAAAGGATTAAAACGCAACCCAGACGAAGTTAAATCTCTCCTACGAGGGTATTTACCGGGTTCTCGACCTGTCGTTCGAGTTTTTTCATTGGCTAGGTGTCGGTGTATTTCACGACATCAAGTTTCGCCTTGTGCGTGCACCAACGAAGAATAATTTCGGTATTCACCGGTTTCTCGGGTATACGTTGGCGCAACGTCTTAATTACTCGTTCAGGTAAGCTGGGAAAAAGGAAGGAAAAATAAGGGTAAGGAAGGCGGAGTGAGGAAGTCTTGCCTTGGCATTTTCAGGAGCTTTAAGGACTCTGAACTCTCGCTTCTAAGTAAAGTATGGAACTATACGTTTCTTTGCCTAGTTCGCAATTCTCCAAGCTAATCTACAACTTTAAAGGCAAATGAGAAAAAGAGGGAAAGATAAGTTGAAAAGATATCCTGGCTTTCCTCCCATTTTTTCGCGGAGATTGTTTAATTGAGTTTGAAAACCAATTGAATGATGATATTATGATAATTACGGTATTTCATTATAAATGATACGTGTGAATTTGTTTCGGTGATATATAAAAAAATTTATTTATCGAACTTAATAACGAAAATACGTTATTTCATTTTGAACTTTGAAAAATCAATAGAGTAATTTTTTATCAATAAATATATTTGATTCAATCACTTTTAAAATTGCGAAACGTTCCTTTGTCTTTTTGTCATCCGTCATAGTTTTGATCCAGAGTTTAATTTCTATTAAAAGTAATTTTAGAAATATTTTGATAGCAGGATTTTAATTTATAATTATTTGTATTTTTTAATTCAATTAAATGAGAAAAAGTTATAATGACAATGAGTTCGAAAATAAATTATTTATGGAGAAAAATTATCAGCGGAGAAATATTCTGATAATAAATAGAAGGAGATCGATCATTTTACATCTATCGATCCAATTATGGTGTATACCGTAATGATATTTATTACATTAAGGGCAGCAAATTCTATATCACGCTGATCCATGTTATAAAATTAAATTAATGTCTCGATCAAATTATCTAAAAGTATATGTATTATCTAAATTTTAATACTTTTTACAAATATTCTCCAATAAAATTGTAACATTTACTCTGGAATAAATATTTTCCATAGGAAAGAAAATCAAAAAATTATAACTAATTACGAAATTAAGTGATCAGATATTTTTGTGATCGATATGTTGTACTTTTAAAATCAAATTTCTTCTTTTTTCAAATTGAATTCAATTAGAAAAATTGAAAAATAGAGAAATATCTATGTTCAAAGAAAAGGATATCGCGTTATGAAAATATTTCATTCATAGATACGAAAGAATTAAATTGAAAAGATATAATATTATCTAAAAGTGTCTACGTAAAGAGAAGTTTACGATTCAAAAAGAAAGAAAATTTAAGATTCAAATATATTTTTCAAGATTCTTTTCATCGAATTGCATACGAGGATTAACTCCTACGTGTAAAATACAGAGAAGAAGAAATAAATGTTTCGTCATTCCATCGAGGCGGATTTACTTAATACAATGTCTGAACTCGGGTGTGAAATTTAAAATCGCGGTCGTCAAGCATTGACCTGATACTTGTGTATAAACGCCGCTTTGTCAATGGAGTTTTATATAAACTGATGATCTCAGACAAATTTCTCGATGTGTTACAGGGCGTGACACGTTTCATTTCTTTCACAATGTGCATGTCATGGTGACATATTTTCTTTGGATTTCTGTTATTCGCACGTATATTCCACGGAGGAAACAATTTTCAAGCAACGTACTTTCATTTTTCAATCTGTTATTTTATCCAAGAAAATATTATTTAGATATGATTGTTCGTATGAATCATTTATTATAACTCATGAATATATAAAGAATTTCTGGTTAAAAATAATATTAATAACCGATTTCAATAATTCAGAAATTTATTTTTATCGAAAGAGAGAGAGTTTTCTTATATTTTTATATTTCATCTTTCAATTATTTATTCCATTTGATGAATGTTTTATAATCTCGTATATCGGTTATTATTATTATTATAGTATAAACTATATTTTTAGTTATTTAATTTTAATTTAATCACTACTTGTAAATAATAGTCATTTTATCTGGATCTTTAAGACACCATTTTGGTATTTTGGTATTCGGTACTAGTGATCCCTAGGATTCTAAACTTAAAAATCTCTAGAATAATATACTAATATATTTATAATTCTATCATTTATGTAGAAACAAAATTTTTTATTTTAATCTCAATAATTCAAAATAATCAAGAAATGAATTGAAATAATTAATTAATTTCCATAAATAACTATAATCAAATTATCCAACAAAATTGGTGGAATCCATTAAAACATTCTGAACATATCATTCCTCTTTGTTCCCCGCATTTTGTGCATTTCTATAATGCATCCGCAGCAAATTTCTCATCGAGCTCCTAGATTTATCCTCTTTCTGAGCTTGTTTTCCCGTGCACGAAGCGGTATTCTCCGTTTCGAATCGGATCGACGCCATTATATTTCCGTTTCACGTAGAATCGGTGGCGGGAATGGTACGCGATCTCCGTTAGAATGAGTTAGAGCCAAGGACTGACCTATCCCATGTTGAACGACCTCGACGAACTCTGAAGGCCAATGCACCGTAATTCATAACTTTATCAGACGTTCCTGGTTACGTTGGTAAAGAGTGATGTGCCATCGAATCGTGATATTCGATTTACCAATGATTGAATTTAATCTATTCGAGATGGATTTATATTTTTAACAAATAAATGTAATAACAATGAATGTAATAATTGTATCTATCGTTTGTTAAAAGAAAGTTAATTTAAAAGAAAAAAAAATAATAGATTAAGTGTAATTTTTAAATTGAAATTTACAGTCTCATTATTTTTTATAAGTATTATAATATTAATAGAGAAATTATATTTATATGATGGTAGTCTTTATAATGTATAATTATTTTGACGATGTATATTGATTTTTCCACTTGAAAGGATTAAACAGATAACGAGAAAATTAAATTTCCGCTCTTTGCTTTAATATTGTTTGGGCTTGCATTGTTTACTTCATGCATTCATACTTATTCAATAGGAAAATGGAACATGGAAAGTTTGATTAATATTAAGAATATGTAAATGATAAATTAATTAAATTATAAATTTTTCGAACTGATGGTTTAAAGATTTATTCCAAGTGATTTATTTAAAATATAAGAATTGTGAAAGGAAAATTATATATTGTATCGTTAATATGATTTCATTTAACTTTTCTCAATGATAGGACATATATATTTTAAATCGCGCTGCTCTTTTAATGGATTTAATTAAATCAGACGTAAGAAATTAATTTTAAAAAGAACATTAGCAAATTGTTAGAACTTTACAATAATTTTTAGATAGAAATTATACGAGAATAAAATATTTTCCGTAAAAAAAGCTAAATGTTATATCTTATACATATAATTAGGATAAATTATTTTTTTTTTCCGTTTATAATAATATTGTGTACCATAATCGGACAATACATCTTTTATTTTAACAAAGTATCACAGTTTTGGATCGGTATACAATCGAATATCACATTTAATCCGGGAAGAAAAAAATATTTTTAGAGAAAATAAACACGTGAAAAAATAAACAAGGTAGAAAAATATCGAGAGAGGCATGCAAAAGGATAATAGTCGCTAGATTACGCCGATTTACCGGATTCCAAACGATGTTCCTGTCGACATTAATGCGATCGTTAAAAAAGATAAAAGTGCAAGTGTGTATTTTTTCTCGAATGGAATCACGTTTTGAACTCAATGGAATAAAATTCGATACGAGATATGTAGAGAGAAATACACCACGTGTACAATGTACGTGCACGAGTTTATCAGAAAATATTGCACGAAATAAAAAGTAATATTAGAAAGCTTCGAAAATTGAGATTGCCCTTGCAAAAAAACAATTGATGATAATTAGAGCAACAATGTAATAAAAGTAGTAGATAAAAACACAGAAAAAAATGTGGCAAGAATTGGAAACTTCATCTTAATATAAAACGAAAATTCGGAACACTATTATATTAACTGAGTAAATAAAGTTTCTTCAAATCTCAGTATTACATTCAACGTAAATCAAATATCACATCTGATATTATTAGACATAGTTACGCAATATGATTCCAATTTTATAAAGATACAACTAAGACCGTAGACCTCATAGTTGTATGTCTAATATGACCTTAAACGCGAGACTAAATCCAACATGGCAGATGCATTAGAACCATGCTTAACATGACCCGGGTTCAGTAGAACCTGATTGTAGAACATGACTATCGACCCGTCGGATTATCCTCGTGAGGTCAATCATTAGGGACCTTATAGAACTTTGACAGTCAGGGCTTTGATCTTACAGACACGGACTCGTAGTGGATGTCATCACTTTGGATACGATCTTTTGAATCCAGGATATATATATATATACGATAGATGTGATCTCATAGGACGGGATCATACCAGATGTGGTTATTTCTTTTAAAACGAGGTCAAAGAATACGCGACGAAAATATATTTTCTGGAAGGAAATAACTAGAAACGTATTTTTGTTTTTTTTAATTAAAAATTATTCTTTCGTAATTTATTTCAAAAATTCGTTTAACTAACGTGTTTAATGGCTATTTAACAATTATTCAATCTCAAAAATTAATGGAAAGAAATCTAATAAGAAAAAAAAAAAATAAATATAGAAATAGAAGTTTTAACATTATTAATATAACTAATTATACTACTAATTATAGAAGGATGATGTAATTAGTATTGATAATTAGAAATAAAGTATTAGTAATTAGAAAATGCCGAATGATTAAGTTTCTGGATAATTATATCTCTTACTATGATTATTTATTTATCATATATTTTTCCATCGTAAAAATGACTCGATATGTTACATCGAAAAATCTTTCTTCCCTATTTTTTTCATTATTCCTACCAGCTCCGTATTTAAAGCTGTCGCGTTTACCAAGCCTACGTTCGTAACTTTCGAAACGAGGGTTGCTCCCTCGTAAGCAAATTCCCTTGGTAATCGGCGAAACCTTCGCCTCGATCGACCATTTCCACGGGTATCTGTACGCAGAACGACTATTGCCAGCCGCCGCTTTGTTTCCTGGCTCCGCTTTAACCTTTCATTCCTCTCGTTCGACGCGATAAAAAGTTCAATATCGCCGTGAAAAGCTTGCTAGCCGAGGGGCGCGGAGAGGGGGAGGGGCATATGCAAGTACTTTTGCCAGCATTTCAAAGTGGCGAGGGCCCTATTGACTTCCGGTCGGAGTTCGAGCAGGAGGAAAAGCGAGGTTCTAAGGCCTCTGGAATCTGAGAAAACTTTCCTCCTCGTCCAGGTGAAACTTTCCACCAGCCGGAAATGGAAACTCTCGCGTCTCTGTTTCGTAGCACGGGCGTCGTATCGCGTATGCGTTCTTGTTTCCGTTTCTTTTCCCCTCTCTTATTTTCTTCTTCCCCTCCCTCCTTTTTTCCCATTTTATCCCTCGTTCGGATTTATCACGATAGTCAACACCGATTGAACGCGATATTTTTGTTACTTTATAGGACGCTGCCAAAACGCGGATCCGCGAGAACAATTCGATAACAGGGATGACGCGAGGAAAATAGACGATCTGCGCGATGAACTGCAGGCTGACGATGCGGATCAGTCGTATGTGTAAGTACTTTATGCATATTTGATGCTGTCGAACGTGTCGAACAGCTTTCGGTTCGAGGAAATGGAAGATGGTTAATCGGTGGTTGTCGAGTAACCAATTTGGATGTTATTATCTCGAAATTTTGTTCTACAAAATTAGGATTGTTTCTTTGAAAAGGAATATATTTTTTTTTTGTTAAAGATTCAGAATGTTATAAAAATTTCTTCTTGAAAAAAATTTTATGGGAATTTTTCGTTTTGTACGTAAGATAGAGATTTGTACGTAAATTTGAACGCCGGTTATTGATTTTGAAAATATTCTATTCTATTCTATCTCCCTTTGGAATGTGTAACGCGTGTCTGTGACAGCGGAGTTAATGAGCGAATTGGCTCGTTAATTACCAAGGTCGACCGTTATGTTTGTGGAGCAGTGTCAATTGTTTCAAGTGAGCCTAGTTTTGAATTAACCTTAAAAGAACGAGTTTGGATAATATATTTCTGTCGATCAATTTTAAAGTTAAATTTAGAAAGGATCATTTAATTTTTTATATTTATTTTTAAAAAATTTTTTTTCTAATGGTATGGTATTTATTTTCAGGTTTATAATTATACTCGAAGTTATTTATTAAGGAATCTTTTTATCGAGAAAGTTTGTGAATTAATGTGATTAATTTTTAACAATGCAGTGACGAATCAATTTCCATTCTAAAGAACCAGCTCTGTGACCTTCGATTATTATTTGGCTATAAATCAGACAGTTTGTCTTCGAATATATTATCAAGGTTGCACGTGACATAAAAATTGGATACCAAATGTTATTAATCTTTTTTTCATTCAAAATAATTTATAATGTTTCCAATCAATAGTAATTGTTCAAATAATATATTGAGTAAATTAAATATCAATTTGAAATTTACCACTATTCATATTAATATTCTTCACATTCTTATATTCTTGATTTCCTTTTGGATATCTCATTTTGAATATATCAATCTTTCGATTGTTAAAAATTAGTTTAACATTTTTTTTCGATAAAGTGTTAATTCTTAATTTTTTCACGATTTTAAATATTATACAAAATTCTAGTTCGAGTTATCGATCCAACTCTTATATTTCTTTTGTTATGAAATTATTGAAACTCCAGGAAGAAAATAAAAAAAAAATTAAATGAACAAATATCAAAGTTGGCCGGGAATAAATTCTCCAATTCATCCTTTCTACTAAATTTTCTTCAAATAAATCTTCGCAAAATTATCCTTCAAATATTCTCACGTACCATTAACTCACCCAAATCAACAAAAAAAAGGGGACGGAAAAAAAAAAAGAAAAAATAAGCAACAGAAATAAAAAGGTATTTCACATTTCTTGTTTCCTTGGCAACAAGTTCACCGAGCGAATTTAATAAACTTCTCGATCGAATGGGCGAGTTGGTAGTAGGCATCGAGAATCAAACGGTTGGACTTGGGAGAACTGATAATTACGGTGGGGTAACGAAATAAGGGCGGTCATATTACACACTCGAACTTTCTAATTGATACGTAACACAGTGGAACCGCATTCGTGGAAATCCTAATTTCACGGTGCACACTGGTCAACGTTAGTCTCTATTATACGGTAGCACGGCTTATAATTATCGAAGTTAAAAGATCCTAGGAATGGTGGAATGATGATACTCGTAGATCAGATCCACACGATGAGACAAAATTTAACTTTTCGTTTAAAATTGTTTAACGATTGGGATAAAATTTCATTTTGTTTGACATTGATCTTGTCGAAAAATTAATTGTGATCTTCAAATAGGTAGATTCATTTAACCTTTTGTTAATCTTATTTCGAACTGATTTCTATTTCATTTAGTATTTATTAATTTTAACATGTAAGTTGCATTTGTATTATAATTTGATAAATTGAGTAATATTGTGATTTAATAAAATGTCAATTAGTTTAATATAAAATGTTTTGCATAGAAATGTACAGATACATTATTGAAAATACAATTTATATATACAATTATTTTAAAAATTATTTTATGACATGAACCAATTGATGTTCTGGACAACTGCGAATGGTTAATGATTTAATGGAGAGCATTCGTGTACAATATATGATGCATATAATGTGCGATTGTAATCCTGACATGATGGATCATAAAAGTCGATGGTCAGATTACTTGTGACTCATACTAATCACTAATATACATCAATTGAATAAAAATCACTTTGAGTAATAATCGCACAACACGAACATGATTACAAAATGAAATTTTGTTTTCAAGGAAAATATCAACAATACATAAATTTCTTAAAATTACTTAACCATCTTATTTAAAATAAAAAATATGAAAATTATTCCAAAGAGAAGCGATTTTTAATAAAAAATTCACTTTCGATTAAATTTCACGTCACATTTTCCATAATTACCAGCGCGAATCCAACTCGATCCAAAGCATAATTCGTTTCATTTACGTTTAAATCGCGATTTCCCCGGGAGAAAGGCGGATAATTTCCAATTGGATCACGACTATTAAAATTCCTTCAAGTTGATCCGATACAAAACGCGTTCACGTGCTCTCGAAGGAAACTCGATGGAAAGTGTCCTCGAGAAGACGTAAATAAATAATTAAAAGAGGTTGAAAACTTGAAAGAGATACGCGGCGTTATGCATGTCAAACGGGGATGGACTAGCCAAGTACGCAGTCTTTTCATTTTCGTCGAGATCAAGGGGGGAAGGGAGAGATAGAGAGAGAAAAAACGGTTGGTTATGTTGTCCATTAGCTGGGATGCGTCTCTCGAGGGTAAAAAGACGCTCGATGAGAACGGGAGCTCCCTCTCGTCTCGAAACGCGGCGGAGGTGTCGGAGACGGAAGTGGAAACAGCGCCTCGGGCAGACGGAAATAGGGACAAGGTCCTCGTTCCACCAGAAGGTGTTTCCAACTCATCGTTTCGGCCGGGTCTGAATGTCAGTGAGTAAAAATGTTTGCCTTACGAATCGGATTGCAAGAGTTCTCGTTACAATCGTGTAAATTTTAGGAAATTAACTTTGGTTTTTCTTGATTTCTCAAAGAGGAAATGATTTATCTTTTTTTTATCTTTGATTATTTTGCTAGAAGAGTATAAGTTATAATTAACAGTTACGTTAGTCTTTTATTTTGCTTTGCACGCTTATTACCGTGTCGTTATCATATGATTTGCAGTTACAATTTATTAATAAATAAAAGCTTTTTTTAATAAATTACAATTTTTATTCTTGACGAACATACAATGAATTTCAATTATAGAAGATTAAAAATAATATAAATTTGAATATTAATTGTAACAAATATTTATTTTTTAATCATGTGAATATCATTAATGTACGATGAACGCGTGAAATATTATTTGATTACGAACAGGAATTGCTTCAGTTTATTGCATGCTAAACGATAGTGTTTACCTTGTGGCATTAATGTCTATTTCAAACAGGAAGAAATCATGCGTTAATCAGTGCGTGACAAACGCATCATTGAATGTGTTGAAAGTTATCGTGTGTACATTTGTGAACAATAATTTTTTTAATATTACAATTTACATTAAAATTTATTTCAAAGTATTAAGAATATTATAGATTTTCTCTTTTACGAGTATTCGTATTTATAAACTTTTAACTGTGCTGTTCAATATTTGATGACATTTTCAATGATGGTCCATTTCATATATTAAATTATATACCAAACATTCAACAGTATTACAAGGAGAACTCGTCCATGCATAATTGTTACATTTTAAATTATTATTGGATGAAGTTTATAATATCAGAAGAATTTACAAATCGTTATAGAATCCGAGGCAGTGCAACTTTCCATATTTAAATAATTGAAAAAAGCACGTTGTAAAAATTAGAAAAATAATTTCTACATACACAATCGCTTCAAAGAGACTGCCAAAAGGAAGCGTATAACGCGATCGAGAATTAAAAATTATCGAAAAAATCCAAGATCAAAGTTCGAAGGAAACCAAGCGTTAAACCAATCGCATTCAAGATTCTCCCCAATCTTTAACAACAACAAAAAATCTACCCCCGTTTCAGCAGCCTCGACGTCGATCACTCGTCGAAAGGGCGACGGCGGTGACAGATCCCGGAAGAAACGTCGCAGGAACAAAGATTCTAAGAGCGCAAACACAGAGGTGGATCGTCAGCGAGATGGCACCCAGGAGAACGAGATCAGGGGAAAGCGAAACGGACAGACGAAGAAGCCGAAAGATTCCGCGGCGAGGAGGTATCGCGCCGAGCGTCGCAGGAGGAGGAAGAATCGCGAGCGGAAGCGTGGGAGGAAGAGGACGAGGAACGGCGAGAAGAACGGCGAGGCGCGTAGAGCGTCCAAGTTCAAGAGAAGGATGAACGACGCGCCCGCGGCGCTGCTTCTCGGCAAGATCGATGGCCACGTGGTGGACGACACGAACGTGACTTCGAGAGGTAACCAAACGCGCTCGAGCGGCACCGATGTTACGTCACCGTCCAATCTTCAGGATCAATTAACCACCGAGGCTGCGAAGAGATCCGCACAGACCACCTCGCGTTACAACATGTATGAGGACACCGTGGAGAGAGAATTTTCGAAACAGCTCGAGAAAGAGATCTCGCGGACCCAGATGGAGGATCCTGCCAGCTTGGAGAACCGTATCCTGGGCAGCTCTGTTCCCAAGTCATCGCGGAAAAATCGAAAGGAGGAGGAGGAGGAGGTGGAGGAGGGCGGCAACGCGAGCGAGGCGAAGTTTGGCAACTCTAGGTACGACGCCGAGAAGATGTTGGGCTACTCGAGGACGGAGGAGGATCTGCCCATTCTGGATTTGGAGAACGAGGTCCTGGCGAGGACGTTGAAGGATTACAACGCGTACATGACGTCGAGTTTGAGATTGTCGATGGTGGCGAGGCGGGACGAGGTCGAGCGGAGGAGGGGCGGCGGATCGCATTTTCATGGAAAGCCCATAATCGACGAGGCAGAGTTGGACAGGTTGGGCGGAAAGAAGAGTACGGAATGGGCGAGCAGCACAGTGGTGTACGAGGACGATACGAAGGGGGATTTATCTTGCATAAACGGGACCTTCGTGCCAGCACCCCTCGCCCGACACGCGCTGATCAAATATGTAAAGTAAGTGGCTTTTAGCATGAATAATTCAACTCATCTCGATCAGGTTGACCAGGTTTCCCTCCCCCGATGCGATTCCCCTTATGACGATAGGATCTTCCTTGCGTGTTTGCGAAGTAACATTATATCATCTATCGTGGAATGATAATTAACTTTTATGAATCGAACGATTTTTATATATTGTTGGCAAATAGTTTGTCGATCGAATTGAAACGAACGTTTCTCGATCGATGAGTTAATATTAATATCGTAGTTGATGGTGATTTTCTTCTTTTGACTTATTCATGATTCTTTGATGGAGATTCATTAAGATCAGTGAAGGTTAATTTTTCTTTAATTAGTAGATTCATTTGTTCGGTACAGTAATATTTATTCATATTATTTATATCTTATCGATCAATTAGATTTTTCTTGATAATATTATAATGTATTAAAATAAAATTAAAAATATATGTGGTATTTTAGTCATTGGATATTCACATTTTGTGAAAATATATAGTTAAATTAAAAATGTACGTACATATTAGTATTCTCTCAAGAAATTGAAATACATCTATGTGTTTGAAAATGTACAATAATACGTAACAAAATTGACAAAATTATTCAATTAATGTATGTACATATATTGTCACATTACATTAGCTGCATAAAATTAATGAAATTGAATCGATTTGAAAATGAAAGTTAATTATTTGAATTGATTTACATTAAATCCTGTGCGAGCTGGTTAACCAGATAATAACTTTACGTTGGATAGTTTGATTTTAAGTAATATATAATAATAATAATAATAATTATTATTATTATTGATATAATAATAGAGATTTCACATTATTATTAAATCTAACGTTATAATATTATTATATTAATAAAAATATTTTTACGCGGAAAGTATAAAGGAAACGATATTCCGTACACATTTAATTTTCTACGTAATTACTTTCAGTAATTATTTTCAATCCTATTAAAGTACAAGCAGAAACATAATTCACAAAACGTTCCCTTCATTCCAAGAATTTCGTTCAATATCTTTAACGAAGTATG
The DNA here is from genome assembly GCF_029169275.1 of Apis cerana. NCBI lineage: Eukaryota > Metazoa > Arthropoda > Insecta > Hymenoptera > Apidae > Apis > Apis cerana. The sequence continues at coordinate 5,036,262 of NC_083857.1, forward strand.
TGTTTTCCCTTCTCAAAGGACGTAAGTTGAAAAGTCTATAATTGCAGTTCTTGATGCTCGTTCCATTCAAAACGACCTTTTTCAGATTTCTTTTAAAGCTTTCTCTCTCCCTCTCTCTCTCCTCTCTCTCTCTCTCCCTCTCGTTCTTCTCTCGTCTGTTCTTTAATCGAGCACATGTCTCCACGTCACAACGTGTCCCTTTATCGAAATTTCCTCCCCTTTTCGTCAGAAAACTGAATTACCGGGACAAGTTCGTAGCCAGGATTGTAGAGAAACCAGAAAAGTTTCAGATCGAGGAGCCGAACTTTTCAATGCTTCGACGTGCAGGAATTACCTGACGGTCCTGTAAAATATAAAAAGATCGAGTAAGTAAGGGAAATGGCTGTAATGGCAAGTAAATCTTGCGCTCTCGAGCAAATGTTGAATCAAACGTTGAACGAGGGACGTGGAAAGTTTCGTGTGTATTAGAAAATGACGTTAGAAAATGATGATGGCGATCGAAAAGAATTTATGCCCATTGATAGTTTGACATTTTATAGTTTCGTCGAGAATAAAATATCATGGGTCAAGCGATGAATCGAGGAAGAATATTCGAACTTATTAATTAAATTTTTACTCTTAGTTTATTACGGGTTAAATATTCGAAGGAAATTATATATTTGCCGGAATGAAGTAGCAATAAAATTAATCATCAAAATTGTAATTGTAACGTAAAATATATCTTTAACAAATTGTGCAATTTGTATATGTTATGCAAGAATTTATGTTATGCTAATTATGTTTTGTATTTGATGGGCTTAGAAGTTTGTAACGGATCGAAAGCTCTTTCCTGGAAGATTATATGTTGGAAAGTATCGATCAGCCATTGTATATCTATTAGTTACGTAAACTTTTGAAGTTGAAGCGGTAATCAATCAGAGAATTAATTTCCACGGCCAATCGATGCATACAAAATTTATTGTTAAAGTATTTTCCTTATTTTTTCTGGCTTCGAACTTTTATGTCCTTTATATTAATATTTTTTTTGTAAAATTAAATAACAACCAATCCATTAGGCGATGAATGTAGGAAGAAAATATCTTTTTATTGTCAAAAGATATTCGACATTTTTTTTTCAATCAATCTTATTTATTCTTTCCCGAAATTTATAAAAGTCTGCAATTGGTATTTTCTCTAAGATCGTCGATACCAGGCCACGAATACTTGGAAGCCGATTACGAATGTGCCCCAGGATTCTATATGGTGAGCACAACAAACAGATTATTATGCAGAAATCGTCAATGGATGGGACAACTACCAAAGTGCAAGATCAAAGCGAATTTTCAAGGTGCGTGCATCGACGCTTCCTGCGATCACGTTTGCAAAGAAGTCGATGGCAGACCGGTGTGTTCCTGTTACAAAGGTTTCCGGTTGGAGGATGATAAATGTATGGGTAAGTTTAATTCATACGTTGATCTTTGCTTCCAATATTATCCAAATAAGACAATACTTAATTGACAAGGATTTATTTAGGTGTTGTTCGAAATTTCATCTCAATATCTATTACTCGATGAAATATTTGAAATCGATTCGATTTTCAACGAATATATCTGGAAATATTTGAAATTTTCATAATACAATATTATTAAATAATCACTTTCAATTGAAATTATACCGATTTGATATATTCTCATAAATTTGATAGCATTTGTCACGTTATTAAAGCAAACGTGCATGAAATATCTAAATATATAAATTAGAGATTGCCACGTAATAAATTATTTCGAAACGTTAATCCCTTTATTCTGTTAGATAGATATTAAAATGAATGCAGGAAATTTAAATACAGAGTTATTGTTTGCACAAATATGGATGAAGTATTGAAAATATTATTTCGATTTAAATACATTTCATATGTTATATTATTTTGTCTTATATTTTGTTTTTACAATTTTTAATTTTTAACGATTACATTCATCAAGATTTAATAAAATTATAAAATTATCATTCGTCACGAGTATAAACGAATATAAGAAATATGAATAGTAAAATGCAGAAACGATATCGTTTTTTCTCGGTTGACGAGACGTCAAGACGATGAAAAAGAAATTTCTCAAGATGAAATATCGATACTCGTTGAAATATTGACAGGTTCCACGTTCTGCGAGGGACAAGTTCTTCCTGTCCGTATTAAAACATCAACGATTTCGTTTCAGAGATCCTTTCCCTCTTTCTTATCCCACTGTGAAACGTATCGTCGTTTTATCTCTCATAAAACTGGGGGACAGTTATAAAATTTCATTTCGTTCGTGCATTTCGAAATTAAAAGGAAGCCGGAAATTGAGACCAGTTCCTCCATTTCCATCCTCTCGTAATATCCCTTACGTTTTATCGCGAGACAGATTTTAATTTTAGAAAAGATTCATAAGTTGTTTCTGAATATTGAGTTAGTCGGGAAAATCTCTATATTATATATTATCTTACAAAGAAATTTATTTTACGTGAAAATTTTGGATTAAACAAAGTAGAGATGCTACAATATGTTTTTGTAGAGAATTTCAAAGTTGAATTCAAAGTGAAAATCCTCGTATATATTTTTATAGTTTGAATAATTTGAGAATTGGAATATTTTATAATTTAAAATTTTATTCTTTTTCGTATTATTAAAAAATTATATTTAAAGATATCGAAAAGAATCACTTTCTTAAAATAATATCTCAATCAAAATCATCAAATCAAAATATCAATGAAAAAAATCAAAATTTATTTTTATTAATATATCAAACTCTTTTATAATTTTGTTAAATGTGTCAGAGAATTTTATGATTGATCATATTAATTAAGTCTTTTATTTGAAGTTGCAAAAAGTAAAAAATTTGTAATAATTAAAATAAAACTTTTTTGTCGAAATTTGTTTAAATAAAGATAATTCAGGATATTCGTGATAATTGAATGCAAATGAGATTAAAGCATCGGAGAACCGTGGAATAAAAAAACACAAATTCAATAAAACTTCATTAATCTAAGTTGAATGAGAAAGTGGTTTAAATCAAGCGAAAATTCGTATTAACGGTCCTTGGAAAAATTAGCTTCCAGGGAAGAGAATGTCGTTAATCTAGACGAATCGTAAAGACAGGTAATCCAAATTAGTTAAAAGTCTGGTTTAACCGACTCTGGTAAAACAAAGTTCCACTCTATTCCAGAAAGGGAATGAAAAAAATTAAAAGGATAGGTTTGACCCGAATAAATTGGCGGGACAAGAAATGAATCGAGTCGAACTTTCGAGTAATTAAGTTTTTTTTTTCTTTTTTTTTTTTTTTTACAAATGAGATTCTCTCTATTTACATATCTCTCATTAATGTTTTCCCCATTCCACGATTTCTCATTATCTCTTCTCGAATATCGCTGATGTCATTCCACACAACGCAATTTTCATCAATTTTTTAAGAAGAAATTTGAATACAATTTTTTCAAATTTGTATAAAATTTAAATGAAATTTTTTTTTTTTAATTTATTGTCCATAAAAACGATCGTTATTTTTGAATACGTAAAAAATTTTTTCCAAACCAATCAGACATTCTTTCCGAAAGTAAAATAGTATAAATTTATAAAATATCGCGTTTCCAATTTACATTCGAGATATCTTATCAGAGATAATATATTCTTTTGTAAAATTTAAATTTAGCTATCCGATGTATTAAAATCATAATTAAATACTCTCGTTGGTTATTATATTAGTACAAGAAGATGCTATATATATTAAGAAATTACGTATGAAAACATTACGAAGGGATCATCGCGATAAATTGAGATCAAAAGCGTAGCGCCGCGTGAAATTAGCCAAATTCCAAGCATTACACGTACTCGTTAAAATTCAGATGTGAACGAATGCAAGGATAACAAGGGAGGTTGCGAACATAAATGTGTGAACACCCCGGGATCCTTTCGTTGTGAATGTCCAAAGGGGATGAAACTAGACGAGGACAGGTTCACATGCAAGGGTGAGTTATTTGCAGAATATATATATACACGGTATAAACCTATTATTCCGTCCTCCCTCCCCTCTCCTTCGCTCTTCGAAAAAGCAACAAGTGTAAATCGCGAAAAAGGCTGTACACCTTACGGTACATATCGATGATTATTGGTGGAATTTCAATCGCTTTCCCATTTGCTTCGAAATGCTAATTAGATATTCTAAAATATTTCATTCTGTTTTTAATATTATTTTTTATCTTAATTATCTTAATAAATTTTTCCATCGAATAAATTTATTTTGAATTATTTGTCATTTATTTCAATTTATTTTTGAAATTCGTGTAATTATATGGATGGAAGGATGATGGATACGATATTTTAACGAATATTGTGCAATGATTATCTGGTAAATTAAAAGAATTTGATGGAAGAGGTAATGTGAGGAATTATATCGGAAAAAAATGTATTTATATCGTGGATGCAATGGCGAAAAAAGATTAAAAAGATTAAATTATCTTTTTTGATAGATGATTACATCGTATTATGAACGATTGGTATTAGTAGAAAAAGATCTAAATTGATATTAAATTTCACGTGGAGAAAATCACAGCAGAAACATTAAAGGATTTTCTCTTCTTTACATATATCATCCAGCCTCTAAAAATTATTGCTTTAACACACCAAACTATTTTAACAGATTCCAAGATAATATAATCCAACTTTAAAATCTTTTCTTCTAGTAACAATAATAAAAATCACTTAAACAAAAATTTAATCCAGTTAATCAAATTAACCAAACATCTCGAGCATAAATCTCTCCAGAATAAATGTAAATAAATATAACGAGTATTCCCATCGCTTTGAATTATCCAACTTAACAATCTTAACCAAGAATGAATCTACTATTATATCCTCGAATTCGAATTCGATCCACCGTTAGAAAAATATAAAATTACTTCTCGTTATCTCATAGATATCAATGAATGTCTGTTGAACAACGGGCACGGGCCTTGTCAGGATACGTGTCGGAACACCATAGGCGGCTATGAATGTTCCTGCGACAGTCTACAGGACACCGTGCTGTCAGCCGACAACCACACGTGTCAGACAGCGGGTCCCTGTAGCGTCAACAACGCGGGATGCTCCCACACCTGTCTCTCCACTATGGGACGAGTATTTTGTCTCTGTCCCGATGGTTTCATCCTGGAGGACGACTGGAAAACCTGTCAAGGTAATAGAATTTGCTTACCGTTCTTTCTTTATCTTCCCCTGTTTTTTTTTTTCGTGGAAGAGGAATCGTGGAAAATATTGGATTACTTCTGGGCGCTTTTTGAGCGATGGTTCGAGAAAGAGAGATTTTGCAGGATTTAGTATAATTTTGAACTTAGTATTGCGTAATATAGTGAATTTAAATTTTTAAGAGGTTTTATAGTCTATTGAGATATATGAATTTAGTTAATGTATATTTATATAAGGTATTTATATTTAATATTGAAAATTACAGTGATGGCTTATAATTTCTTCTCTGTCATGAGTAACTTATCGAAATGAAGGATTTTATAATGGAAGAATAACGTATATAATATTTTAAAAATGGATTTAACATATATCGTTTTATTTTAATATTTAAATATATCTTTATTATAATATTATTGTAGCACAAGTTATTATCTATCAGAAATTATTATTATAATTTAATTTTGTCATTTTCCATTACACAATGATAGGATGAGCTTAATAAGCTTCTTATACATTGACAAATTAATTAATTAACTAATATATATAATTAATTCATAACATATAATTAATAACAGTACAGCTCTTTATTTTTGGAATAAAATTGTTACTCTTTATTTTCTAATTTATTATAAAGAATAGTTATCTAGATAATTTTTTTTCTGAATACATTTTTATTTTTCGTTGATATTTTAAAGTAGATATTTTAAAAGAGATAGAGATAGAATTTTGGCACAATATGATAATATGAATTAAATTATATCATAAAGTAGATTTTGTTTTTTTTTTTTTTTGTATATTTCAATGTGCAAGTTCAAAGATGGTGGTTCTAAACGTTTGCAAAATTGAATTGAAAGAATATCATTCTGTTCTAAGCAGAATATCTTTTAATTAGCCTCGTCAGAGAAATCGAAACCGTGTCTAATATATATGTATAATGGGCTTGTGAACGGCGACATTTTATTCTTTTATTTTTTTTAATTGTATTTTTTTGCCAATACACAAAGGTTTGAATCTTTTATGAGTACGTCATCGTTAATGATATACGAGCCACTAATGGATGCTTTCTGTTAATTAATAACTCGTTCTGAAAATGCTTCTTTCCTTCGTAGCCATTCATTCGAACAAATGCGCCATCAATCATTTATTCTATGTAATTGAAGTTCTATATTTAATAATATCTATCTACATCTATTTATTGATATATTAAAAACTTTGCAACTCTATTTTTAAATTCATAAACAGATATAAAATTAATATCCATGAATATTTGATATAATTATGATTGTTTAATTTTCTTTTTTAAAAAGTGCGATACAGTTGCAATAAAATTCTTTCTTTCATTATAAATTGTTAAAATAAAAGTTTCATCATTAATAAACATTCCTTATTATTGTTTCCAATAATTTGGAAGTAAATATATCAGTATCGAAATTCTAAAACTCTGTTTACTCGGAAGGCCGAAAATTTTCTTCTCGTTAACACCCTAAAAAAACAAAAATTCAAACGTTTCGCAATCATGAATAATTAAACAATTATACAAAAACTCGGAGAAATCGTTATTTTATATCCTTTTAGCAAAAATATACGCACTCCCCGATATTTTTCATCGACTAACTAATTCAAACAAAAATTTAAAAAATGAATAAATGTTTCCCTATGCCAACGCTGCGATCCCCGATAAATCCATTTTCCATATTCCATTTAGATACGAAATATCACGATATTATTCCTCACACGGTCAAAATTCTGAATAACGATATCGAAAATCAAATCTTCGACACGGAATTAAATCGTTCGAAACGATAAGAAGGAAAAATCTCTTTTCCAGACGTGGACGAGTGCGCCCAACCCGATTTGCAAACGGAGATGTGTCGGTACGGTTGTATCAACACACCAGGATCTTATCGATGCGCCGAGCCAATGGAGTTGAAGGATCAACCGATACTGGACAGCTTGTCCATCACGTGCCTGCCGGGCTACGAGGCCACCCCCGATGGAACTTGTATCGGTAAGTGGTTTAATCCGTACGGGTGATTTAACAGGAAGTTGGATTTGCCCCGGTTAAGCCCCGCGGCGGACACTTTTCACTTTGCGAACATCCACTCCTCCCTGTAATACATTGTATCTCGGTTGCTTCGCGATTCCTGCGATTTCGACGTCGAATCTCCCTTCCGAACGATTGATTTCGAATAGGAGTCGATTAGCAAATTGGATACCGTCTTGACGATGCAAATCGGTTAAGATCTTTTTCGTGGTATACGGTTAATGAAATATATCAAGGGATATATTCACTTTTTCGTCGTTACTACGATTTATTTCGAATGTTTGGAGAATTATAGAGAAATAAATGGTACAATTGATAAATTTTTGTAAAAATTATAAAAATGTCGAATCTTCTTCTTTAATCTTTAGGGATAACGAGAAATTTAAAGGTTAAAGAAGCTTTGTAGGGAGCTCAAACGATTTAATCATAATCAGCCAATGGTTAAAGTAGAATTCGGAATTATGAATCCGTGGCTGTGTATCAGCATGGTGTTTTCGAAACAAGGAAAGCTGGGTTCGTAACGACGATATTCTTCGGTAACCGGGATAATTGTGTTTGTCGTTCATTTCGCGGTGGAAAATTTTAGTGGAAGCAACTGATGGGTGGTACGATAACAATTCCATAGGGAGATGAGCGTCCTAACGAGATTCCGCCGCCTGGTCCTAGTCGTGCCCCATAATACCGTTCTAGACGATCCTAGTACGTAATCGAATTAACCTGCACATGGATCCACTTGGTAGGCTAGTGGGTTCTACGATGGTAATATCGGGGTCGAGATTCTGGATCATCAACTGTCGGAAAACTGTCCGATTTAATGGAAACTGGCGGTTGGTTCGAAACATTTCCAGTTTGGAGAAAGATTTTCTTCCGCTTATTCGTATAAATTATATTATTAAATTGATTTAATTTAATTTGATGGAAGAATATGATAGTATCTACGCTTAACCACATCATCTTCCATTTATCGAATTATATCAAATTATATTTCGATGTAAAAATATTATATCTTAGATTTGGATGTCGTTTTTCAATTTAAAGAAATTTTTTAATTTTGTACTTTCTGTAAAATACTGCTCTAAAAGATTAGTTTTCTTGATCTTTGTTTTTGAAAATTTAAAAAGTTTTTTTTTATCTATTTTGTTGGGTAATTGAAGTAGTTGGTCATTATTTTAGTGCAAAAGAAATTTTTTTTTCGAAGTTATTTGGATATTTTGCTACTGTTATTGTTTCCTCGTTTCAAGAATGTATTTATTACAGTATTTACGAATTTTTAATATTAAATTTTTGTGTCGCAAAATTCAATTTACTCTTCTCGAATCTTTTTTCCGTTTCGTTTCTGTTTTCTATTTAATCTAAATTCTTTCTTCAATATTCCATGAGAATCATAGAAGATCAAGGAACCAAGCATCGCGAAATTCTATTTTCTTTTCCAAATTCTTTTCCTAATTCATTGTTTTCTATTCGAAAAAAAAAAAAAAAAAAGAATTCTTTCAATATTCCATAGGAATCGTGAAAGAAATTCGATTTTCTTTCTTTGAACTCTTTTTCAATTCCTCCCTATTTTCTATTCAAAACGAATTCTTTCGGTATTTCAGAAAATTTGAAGAGAAGTAAATAAGTGTCATGAAATTCGATTTTCTCTTTTCAGATCTCCTTTTCTAATTTATTTTATATTTATAATCCTTTCAAAACTAATATATAATAAATAGATAGACCAAAAATCTACAAGCCTGATGAAATTTCGTTTCTTTCTTTTCTCAAACATCTCTTTCAATTCATTCGATTTTGTCAAGTATTTTTCGAAGAACCGAGTAAAATACCAAGAAACCAAATGTATACCAAGATTTTCCTTCTTTTCTAATTCATCGCCATATTCCATACGAAAAGAACACTTTCAACATTTCTCAAGAGCGAGAAAAAAAAAAGCAAGCTTTGCGAAAATTCTCCTTTCTTTCTCTCTTCGAATCTCGTTTCTAATTTGTCGTCGTTTTATAGTTTCCATTGAGAACGAGTTCTTTTCGTGGCTCGGTGGTAACAGCCGTCGAGAGAAGTGGAATGATTTAAGGGTTCTAAAGGCGTCTCTACGTTCCTGATTACAAGGTGACAGCTCTCTCGAATTTCCCTTAGGGGATATAAAAGAAGAAGATAAATGCGAGCCAGGATGAATTAATGGAATTATGCCCGGCTCATTATGTAATGCGCGGAGGGGTTGTTTCCGGGTGGATTGACTGCTGGAAATTAAAAAATTCGGGGTAACGATATATCGTTTAATCGAGTTTGGGTGAAACAAGATTTTTCAATTGGCGAACTTGTAAATGTAATTGGCTATGATTAATTTTTTCCTGATCATTGTGATAAAAATACATGATTTTTACATTATTGGAGAAACTATTTGATCAAATTTCTGTCTTAACATTTCTAAATTTATTAAAATTATCGTTAAGAAATTTCTCTAATAATTGTACGTTTTAATTTTTTAGAAATAATACCAGGAGATGTTAAAAGAAAAATATTTTAGAATTTATGCATTATATATAATTTTAAAAACAAGAAATAATCGTATGATAATACGAAGACTAAAGAAATTTATATATCACAGAAATATTCATACAAGAGAATTAAAATAAATACAATTTATGAAAGCAAGATTTGACGTTTGAAAATAACGAAAACCACAATTTAATCCGTTTAAATAATGAGCGAAATTTTATCACTTAAAAATTCATCACCATTCGTAGAAAGTCGAAAAATTATGGGTTTTAAAGCTTTAACAGTCTTAAACAATAAGAAACTCAGTCGCTCGAGTTTTGGCACCAATTTTGGTTTATTATCCAAGAACTTCCGTCGAAAGAGATTAATTTGAAGAATTTGTTTCGCGAATAAGTAAGAAAAAAGAATGATGAGCACCGAGGCGAAAGGAGGTCTCTTTTTCCGTTCGATCTAGAATTTCTGGCAGAGGATATCGCAAAAGTATTTTAAAAATGCGATTGCAAGAAATTTTGAATTAGTTTCGGAGTCTTTTATCGCGAACTTTCTTATCGCAGGGAACAGTTGGTTCATTTTTTGGTAGCCTTCGTTTTTCGATGGAACAAAGAGATTATACTTGAGAAAAGTTAACGTTTTTTCGATCCTAGAGAGCGGAAGTTTCGTATGTTTCTTCTTTGTCTAGTTTACTGCGAATTCGTTTCGCATTACGTCTGCTTTTTCACTTGTAATGTTCGAACGAGCGATTGCACTACTGCGGATTTCCTTCTTTTCCTTAGATAATTTTGCGAAACGATGAATTTCTTATTTGTTAAAATACAACTTAATTAATCTTTTGAAGGTTTAATTGAATGTTTTATTTTCGAATTTATTCAATGATATGTATACTCTATGAATTATGGGAATTTTAAGAATACATTTCAAGATAGGATATACGAATATGATTGTAACATTATACTATCAATTACAAGGAAATATTATGTTTTAATAATCTTATTGGAAATCTAATTTAACCTGTTAAATATCGGACAATAAGAATTATAAAGAGCCTATTGTACAATTTTAAAAAAAGAAATTTTCCTAAGAGAAATATAATTTATTATAATATATTATAAATATTGTTTTGAATTTTTTCAAACTTGATAAATGGAGGAGGAAACAGTTAGGAAAAAGATTAAACAAATATTTAAAAATTTATATGAATAAGACATTAATAAAACAATTAATGTTACAATTATTAATAGGTTAATAAGCTTATGTCTAAAATTAGCAAGTGTCTTTAGTAAAAGACTTTAAATATTATAATTACATAATTGTTAAGACCAGTAATAATTCCAAGTGGACATAATTAACACGACGGAGGAAATTCATGAACAAACATGACCTTTTGCACGTTTAATTTCGAGAAAGATTCAATTAAGAATAATTTAATGAGTATATCTTAAGTTTTATTATAATTTCATTACATTAGAAATATTCATTGTTAATGAAAAATTAAAAGAATGTAACGTTTAATATCCCAAAAATCTTTTTTAAAACAATATGATTATCTCTCAAATTGTTCGTTTTAAAATTTTATTATATTCTGGAAAGGATTGCTATTAAAAAAAGGGATACAAATCGTACATACAAATCGTTGATTGCGAGCTCGTAATTTTTGAAAAGTTTCTTCGAGTATATTATTCATATTTCATTCGGTGAACTTCTAACAAGCTCGTCTTAACTTTTCTCGATCTTGCAAAGTTTTTACGATGGCCTGGTTTCAACCGATGCGAAGAAAACAGTTATTTTGCTTTATTGTCTTCGTATTTTCATTACGTCTTGGCTAAATACTCCGAACATCGGGAAATTCATTAACTATCTCCTCGGGATTTCCATTGTTATCGTATTTTCTCCCTTCTTCTTTTTCCCTTCTCCCGATTTCCGTTATCGTCCATCTGGAACTGACGTATCCTGGCCAAGTTTCACCGGAAGTCGTTATAAGTTTAGAAAATTGTTACAACAAGTAGCGTTCCGTAAAAATTTCTCTGCAAAGTACCCTTTTCACTTTTGTGGAGCACAGTGTTCGTTTTTGTAAGTGTCTCATTACCGGTTAACTTTGTGCACTTTTCACAAGAGTTTGTTTTTTCTTACGTGTGTGTGTGTGTATCTTTTTTGTCTCTCATTTTAAATTGTAACAATGAACGCGAAGAACAATAATGTATATGCAAATAATTTTAATGTTTATACGTACATAATTATTTATTTTTGTGTTGGAATATACAATATTAATTTTTACTTTCTTATAGAAATGTATTAAATTATCCATTTGTGTTGAATTATACAAATGAATTGTACTGATCGAATATATCAAAATATATCTATAATTAATTTTGGTAGCCGAAATATTTGTCATTTATGAACACGATGAATTGTACATTTACTATGCAATAACAAACGTATTTTATATTTGTTGCAACTTATAAATGCAACTTATAAATGTGATATAATCAGCACTCTGCAATCAAACAAAGCAGTATTTATTGCACATATCTGTGCAAATATATTGCAGAATTATTTAATAAACTGAGATATTAGAGTAAAAAATGTTATTATAAAAGAAAAATAACGAGAAAATTTCAATCTACTTTTTTTGGAAATGAAAATTATTTTATTATCTATCATTTTTAAATTACAATTATGATTAAAATTTATTTTATCAATAATAAAATAATTTAAACATAATACATTATACGAATATTTGTTTTATAGTTGGAGATTATTTTAATACCTAGTTATTGTGTCGTGCATATTCCTTTTATTAATAGTTTGCGTAATATGTTTCCAATTAATATAATAAGCAAAAATAAGAGGAACAAGGGATTCGAGTCAGAGGAAAAAGAAATTCGTTTTACAAAGTGGAAGACAAAAAGTATTTCAAGAATAAAATGTCGCGTGTATATTTATAAAACAATTTCAGACACTGATCTATTTAAAAATTGTTATTTTTATACACTAGTATCATCGTGTATATAACACATTCCGGTTTAAATTTAGATTATGTGGTAGTTTATGATCGTTATATGATAGTTTCCAATGATAAATGGTTGTTTGTCAATGTCGAAACCAAGTGTGCCAAATCAGAGAGCTTGATAATGCTTGTTATAATATTTCTACGCTTAGAATGTACTAGTGTAAAATATCAAAGAGTTTCAAAATTCAAAAAAAATGTGAAAATATAATACAAGTAACTTTAATGTCATTAATAATGCAATTTTTACAAGAAAATGAATATCGGATATTACAAAGAACTTATGAATTTTATTATCTAATTAGTTTTTCCATCAAATATTTTTTCGTAGCTTCCATAAATAACCAAAAGTTTCTGATAATTTTAGGAGAATAATCGTAGAAATAAGTAATAGAAATAAGTATATAGAAATCAAATGTAGAGTGAAATATTTACATAAGTGTTCGAGATATTTTTAAACAGTATCCCTCAATGGAATTATGTAATAGCAGTTGCAGTTTTATAATAGATTTTCTTCAGGCACCTGCTGTACTATAACTGTTGGATCGATGTCAACCATATGTGCACACGAGGCTTATGAAGTAGCATAAAAAGCTGTCTAACTCGACTGAGAGTTCTCAGATTTGCTTCGAAACAATGAATAATACATAACGCGAAAAGTTCAACAAATCGTTGACTTGTAAACTTGCTTTGTTTCTTACCTTTTAGAATCTTTTTATGGATGAAGATTATGATTTGCCACTTGAAATTTGCATTTTGATACACTTGCTTATTTCTCCGTTTTCCTCCGAAACAAACGAATGAATTGAGAATAACTTTTTTGAACAAAAATAATCATTTATTTTAATTTATACTCAAAGATATTTTTACCAGTTAATCATTATTTTCTTAAAAATATTCTCCTCGTCCTTTTGCAAAACTCGCAAAATCACGAGTCCCTTTATCTAATCTCCCCTTAACACTTCATTTTCATTATCATCCCTCAGTTTACTCTTCAAAACTCAATCAAAAACGCAAATATTTAATTATAATCAAATATTATCCAACTTGGATCTCTCTATACAATCTCCCCTCACATTTATCATTCAACGTGTCACTTTAAAAATCTTCCCCGGCTAAAAATTCCAAAATTGTCCTCTAAATCTTTCCTAAATTCCCTACCACTTCCCAACAAGATAAATCCAAAATAAATCCATTCCCTCCACGTTCGAGAGACGTCGGCAAAGAATGCGCGCGTAGCCAGCCATTCACAAAGGAAATCCCCCCGGCGACGAAAAATCAAACGGGCATTGTATCGATTCGCGCGGGGAGGGGAGATGTTTCGACCATTTTGTCGACCTGCGTCATTATCGCGCGCGGATGGGCCACGTCGTCGTCGTCGTATCGCGAGCCACGGCGTCGTGAAAGCGGCGGAAGTCGAGCACTCTTGGCAGTCATTGAAAGCGCTCGAGGCAATCGCAATCCGGCCGACCCTTGTACGTCTATTTCGGTCAATTTAACGCCATCGCGTGGACAATTGACCGGGTCGGTGTGGCCGGCCAACGAAAGAACGCAGACGAACGTGTATTGTATGCGAACGAAAGGGGGCAGGGGAGGGTCTTCCGTCGTTTTCAAATATAGGGAGGAGGGGGGAGGGGTGAAAGGTCAGGGCGCGTTATCATAGCATCGTGTAACATCCGCGTCGAGGAACTTGAACTTTGCACTGATCGATAACAGCTGGTTATCGTGGCGAAAGGGAACGCTCGCGTTAACCACGCGAGAATAATGGTGATCTGTGGTCCGCCACGTCTCTATTTCCGCGGCCAGTCCGAAATTTGTTTATTGCACGCGTATTTAACGCGTATCGAAATTTAAATACGATGATGGAATCGTTATTTCGATCGTTTGTTAACGTTGAATCGGTAGAATTAAATAGAAAGTTGGATATATTTTTATTTTTTTTACATGTTCGAGGTCATTAATTAATCGATCAATTCCGAATTTGTATTTATTATTAGAGAATTTTTGTTAGAGAAAATGTAGGTTCCTCCGTTAAAAATAAATTTTTTAGAATAACGTTATTAAAAAATAAACATTAAAGATGACTTTAAGAAGCGCACCTTCCATTAAATCGATGATTAATATCATACAACAATAAATGATTTTCATATTATTTTTTTCCTTGAATATTTTGCAACTTGCGCTCGACTCATCCTGTAAAATTCTAGTTTATATGCTATTATTCCGCCGTCTCTTTTCATTACAAAATCATCTGTAAACTCGGCACGTCACGACCGGTTTTAAAAATTTTATAAATTACGATGGTGGAAAGTGAAATATTCCGTTCGCGTAAATCCTGAGCGTTTAAATGTAACAATGTCCTGTGATTGTTTATCATGCGCGAAATAATTCTGCGTATTTTTGTGTAGATATCAACGAGTGTACGGTTGACAATGGTGGGTGCACAGAAGTCTGCGAAAATACGGATGGGAGTTTCTTCTGCGCCTGTGACGGTGACGAAAAAGCTCTATCGTCGGATGGCAAGTCTTGCGTGGGTGAGTTTCTCATTTTGTAAGAAATGTTCCGTAATTTTAGGTCGATGGAAAGTTTCTGATACACAAATTGGTTTTTTTCCAGCAAATATTGCCTAAATAAAATAAGAGATCATTAAAGTATCTCGCTAAGATTTGATATTAATTTTTTCTTATTTTTAAGAAAAATTGTGAATTTCTGAAAAAAGAAAGTATTGCCAGATTTATTTTTGAATATTTATCATTTTATTTCACAGTAAATACTCGAATAATTTAATGTATAACGATCATATATTCATAATTCGTTTAATATTACGAAGAAAAGGATTATAATGAGCATTTTGATTATACTTTCACGTTGTCCTCGATACATTAAGTAGCTTGTTAAAACTAATTTTAATCAAAAATTTCATCGTCGGGATTAGGAATTTATACGATAAATTTATTTGATTCAGAAATAATTCTGAAACATTTACAAATCAAGAAAGAAATTTTTTTCAAGTGATTAAAATCCTATCATATTTAAAAAAAAAACATTCGAATTAAAATGAACGGAATGAAAATTTTTCAAAATTTTCCTCTTTCAAAAAAATTCAACAAAATTCATCTTTTAACCTTCATTCACTAAAAGAGTTAACCATTTATCGAACAAGAAACGTTTTCTTCGCCATCCATTATCGTCTCGTATCAAATCGCCCAGCAATTTTGATACATCCTGTACTTGTCGTCCCTCGAAATGTTCCCTTTTCTTCGAGGAGAAGTTTCGGAACTCCTTTTCATTCGACTACTCGTTCCATCCTCGAGGATCATACATCATTCGCGCGTCTGGGAAACGCAATATGTTCCACCAGGCGAGGGAAAATTTCTTGGCTATGTAATAATGCTATCATGGACACACACGCGACGAGAAACGTTTTTGCGATTAATACTTACACGGCTGAGTAATACTTCCCTTTTATCCGCGGGACAACTACAAATTCACCCGTGTTTCTTGCAGTCGGATTAATTCACCATGCCTCGAGGCACTTTCTCACTAGGATGGAATCTGAATTGCGTGTTTATCTTTTAATAGTGCTTTTGATCTTTCAGATTTCACTAGATACGAAGAGATAGTTTCTATAAAATTAAATTTTTAAGACTTTTCAAGTTTCCGCTTCTTTCTTTCTTCGAATATATTTTTAAACTCATACTTTTGTTGACTTTTTTCATCTCATTTTTTTTTTATATTAGCGTTATTATACTTTTTCCCATTATAAATTTATTTCAAAATTAATGAAAAATTCTTGTGAAATTTGAATATTTTTTAATCTTAATTCCGAATATTTTTCGTTCATTGTTGGAATTACCTTTACATAGTATTAAATATTATTTCTTGAAAACGAAAATTAAATTATCATAAAATTATCGAGTAAATCTCTGGAAATAATATGGAAATCTATGTGATAAAATCAATGAAATTATATGATAATTTTAAAATTAATTTTGAAAATTGTTGTTTGAGCATCAAAAATATAATTAAATTCTTTTGATTTAAACATCGCTATAAATCAATTTTTATTAGAAAAAGAAATGCTTCTATGTTTCATTTCACATTATTTCTTGTCTGTATGCATGACGAAGTTAACGTGTCTATTTTTTCCCTCTCACTTCATTGAATCACTTATGTATCATATATCATACATCGCTGTCAGTAATTTTTTTTTCAAGTATTAGATGATTTAGAACGTTTTCGCTCTGAGAAATTTCTAAACGATTAGTTCTTGACGATTTATCGAATATTTCTGCTACTGAAATTTTCTGATTTTAATTTTTGTCTTCTTTTTTCTATTTATTTTATTAGTTTCATGTCCAAGTAGATTTGAATTGACTTTATATAATTTTTTCAAAGTTATAGCTACACTGATTTTTATGCAAAAACATATTTTCCAGTGGTAAATATATCTATAATTTACTTTAAATCTCGATTAAACTTTATTAAAATTAAACAAATTTCAAAGCATTGTAACTCCGAAGATATTCATTTCTAATTAATAAATAAAAGACCATTAGAGACGCGAAACCTTGCTCTTTAAAACGCTTTTTTATTCGTCCCGATACGACTTCCGGTTCCCGAGATATCGTTGCGTAAAGGAAAGGATAATTTTTGGTTATTTTTACTATCTGCGTCCTCGTCGCTTACTCGGATCTCTCGCTCGCACTTCTTCTCACTGACCTATTCCAAATTCCAGACCAATGACAGACGCGATTCCTGGAAAAACGTAATACACGATTCTTGGAAGAATGCAGTACGTATTTCCAAGAAAAAATATAGGTCACCGAGTTGCGGGCCCATTCATAATCTCTGCACGTCGTGTCGCGCTATGGATACTTTAAGTCTTTATATCTCGGCAACCGATAAAGATATCGGGATGAAAGAAAAAGGAGCTTGAATGGTATGGTTTTCTCTATCCCTCGAGTGTGTTTTAATGACAAAATTTTCAGTTTCTTCTTGCACTTTTTATATCGAAAAATCGAAGTTTCATTTCGAGTCTCTCAATTCTTCTCCCATCGAATCTATCGAATTTTTTATTTCTCCATAAAGGACAAAGAATAAACTTCTCGTTATATTTTTCTCTAACGTTGTACTCGTTTTTGCAAACGTAATTTTCGTCGATATAATAGAATGAAATTCGACAATTATCGGTTCGTCGGGGAAATGTAAACCATCGTGGCGAGACGGAATAACTGTGCAAACAATCACAATCTGGGTCACTTGATTTCATATTCTCGGAGAAACTTGTAAAATATTAGCGTGCACCTTTATCCAATGCAAATTTCATGTTGGAACTTCTTGTGTCTTTCTTATTGCTTGGTAAGTTTATGAAAACGAGAAAGTAAACTCGTGGAACAAAAATTTGAACAAGTTGGAAAACGAAATCGGAATAATACGGAGAAAGTTGAAATTTCAATTTCATAAGGATAGAAATGTATTTCGAATGAACCGGTGTTGTTTCCTCTTCAGATTTTGCATATCGTATAAATGGATGGGAAGATGAAAAAATTTTATAACAATTACAATACATCGTGGTTGTTTAAATCAATATTTAAAATAAAAAGGAATTTATATTAAAATTAAATTGTGATTATTAAATCTTGTGTAAAAATTCTAATGTCATTTATCCTTTAATAGACTAATAGACTAATAAGAAATACTTTTCTTTACTGATAATTTTTTGAATAATTATATTTCCAACAATTTTTTCAATTTTATTCGCATTTAAAAATCAAATTGACTTTCAGTGGAATGATTCATATCGTAGGATTATTTGTTTAGAGTACGCGTTATATACAGATACCAAGCAAATCGTTGCACTGTCTTAATCCTTCTGTTGCTAACGAGGGCTTTACTCGTCATCTATGAAGCGGTCTAAAAGCATTAACGTTGACTTAGTCCTTAGTCCGAAAGCAGATTCCAAATACCAGAATTAACCATACTTACTTATACCTAGATTTAATAACCACATATTGATACGCCTCAAATTTATTTCTATTTCATATATGACAGTTCTGTTATTCGAAACGTAGAATGTATAATATATAACTGTTCGATCTATATTATCATAATGAAAATGTTAGAAAGATTAGAGGAACGATATACTCACTTCTCTCAGAATCTTGAAAATTGATACCAAAATTTAGATTAAAGTTGAATAAAGAACGTTCATTTAATAATTTTCCAAAATTATAAACAAAATTCTTAAATAGAAAAAAAAATAACGAAAACAAATCCTCTTCGCAACATCCGGAATTCGATAATGCAAATAAACCGAGGAGAAAATTGCAAATGTTGTGCGAACACGAGATTGCTTCTTAATCGATATCGGAATTGACGATTGAAACCGAGGTGTAGCAGATATTGCAGATCCGCAAGATTTTCAAGTGATTTACACTCGAAAATCCATTGGGATAATCGTCGATACTAGCTCGCTCCGTGCAGAACCGTCACGGATCTGATTCTTGCAAATGTAGCAGCCCCACCACGATCGTCATTAACATGCATAATTCGTATATTAGGGTACTAGACATGGGGAATAATAGGAGCAGGCAACGCTTGGGCGATGTCGCGAGATCGACATCTCGGTTACGTCCTTGCTAGACTGGATATTAACGGTGACAGAAATTGCCTTGATTTCGGGGTAAATTCGTGGCAGGGAAAGTCTGGCTAATTGTAAATGGATTAAAGAGATTCACAGATTCGTATCGATGATCGGTGTTCTAAGAATAGGAATCGAATGTTTGACGAATATAAATGTGGTGTTTATAGGTTTCTTTTTTATTTTCATCAAATGATTTCTTTCTATGTAAAAATAATATAACTTGAAGAATTTTTATATTTTATAGAAAATAAGATTCGCGAAATTCACTTAAAAAGCCAATATATTTGACGTACAGAGCGATATTTTTTTCTTATGTCTCGATTTGTCACAGAAGATAAAGGAGGGTTAAAGATATATAAGCTCACGTTTTAAGAAAATGTTCGTTTTCTAATAACACAGCCTTAGGACAGACTTCGATTTTTCTTTTCCAGATATAAATAATGTATCCTGCCCACCGTTGAATCCGGAGGGTCGAGGATATTTAATGTGTTCACGTTTAGCTACTCCAAAGCCATGGAGAGGTAGACGAAGAGTGGCCAATCGACCAGGTACCAAATGTTTCTTGAAGTGTCCCCACGGGTATCAACTTCACGGAGAATACGAATTGACTTGTAGATCGGATGGTTCGTGGGACGGTCCAAAACACGGCGAGTGTGTCAGTAAGTAACAAAATTTATTTCTTTTTTTTTTTTATTTTTTTTTATTTTAAATTTAAAAATTTATCCCGTGTAATTAATTAAAATTGATTTGTACACGGAAGCAAATGTTTATTTAAATTTAAATGATAGCTGTTGAATTTAGGAATATTTAGGAAAATTTCTGAAATTAGGCTTTCTAATCTACTTTTTCGTGAAACGCAGAGTTAGCTTAATAATTAACAATACTGTACTACCAGCTTGAATAATCAAACATGTTGATATGATCAAACATTTGAGTCTCCATATATATTTAGTGTTTGCATAGCATTATCGCAGACTACGTCTTTCCACCATTCTGATTCTAATTAAACACGGGAAATTTGTTGATTTAAAGTAGAAAAATTTATATTTCATTTTAAGAAGAAATAGAAGAAATACGTATAAAATAATGAATTAATAATAAGGATCTAATTTTATTTACTTTAAATTTTATCTTGTAAGAATATTATCAGCACGATATTAAATAATTAAAATTAAAAGTGAAACTCATTGTCAAATAACATCACTATTATTAATATTATTTTAATATATAAGTACATACATATTTACTTTCCCATTTCTTGTACAATCTATCTCACTTCTTCTAACATAAATAGTTTACAACTTGACTCGATCTTCCAAAACTCCATCCATCCCACGAATATAAACCTCTGGAAATAATTCAAAAATATTAAGAATAATTCAATCTCACTGTCACACGTAGTTCAAATTCATGGTTGATCTATATCTTGACTTCTCTTTTATCAACTAACGATGGTATCACTTTTTTAACGATTTCTATCTCTTACCTTTCGTTTCAGGGTACAGCAAGCCTCGTTTAGAGTGCCCGAAAGATGTGATCGCGGAATTGCCACCAGGGAGAGACGAGGCCTTCGTGACGTTCGATCAACCCTCGACAGATCTCGATTGGTTCCGGTACGTTCGATCGAAACCCTCCTGGGGGACCAGGCTGGAGGCTAATCTAACCCCGGGTGTGCATGAGATCACGTTCTTCGCGAGACACCCGGTATCGAAGAAGCAAGCTAGCTGCGTGTTGCGCATCATTGTCAAAGGTGATTAATTGATGGCGTGTGCATGAAATCTTTGCGTGAAATTTAAACTCGGCAATGATAATTGGTAATATTAAAAAAAATTCTATTAATCAATGGGAGTGGATCTTATCCTGGTCGATAGAACGGGGAACGATTAATTTTCCTGGGTTTAAGGGGTTGTCGAGGGTGCGTATAATGATGTATTAATCTTCTTTCGAACGACATTCTGTTTCTGTTTCTGTCCAAATGATAATCCTTTCTTTTTGATATTATCATCGATAGTATTGGTTAATTTTTATTATCAAGTAGAGTAGATTTATAAATAACTTATTATACATATTTAATTAATCGAGATGGATATCGCATGAAAAATCATCTTGAAGAATAATAGAAAGCATCCTTTCCATACGTTATTCGAGAACGATTGATATTTAATAATACGAAAATATTCTTTAAAAACTATTTTTAATTAAAACAGGAAATCCCCGTATAATTTGGTTATTTATCGTAGATAATAATTTGTATTCATTTCATCATCTCCATATTTAAATTTCATTGATCTTACATTTTGAGATACTCGATACATTATCGCTTTAAATCATACTTCGATTAAATCCCTTAAATCGAAGAAACCTCATTTCCTTCGATTCATTTTCAAAACATTCAAAAACCTTCCCTTCCTCTTTTTCCATTCCCCTTTTAATTAACCCTTCCTTCACCTCCCCCTTCTATTTCCACACCACAGCAAAACGAAATCCTTTAAATTGAACGAAGAAACTCACCCCGTCAAGGAAAAATTCCGAAACGACGATCCGAGATGTGGGTCGACGTCAGACCTCTACTTTAGAAGTGGAAGAAGGTTTCGCGTGTTCCTGACTGAAAACCTATTACTGGAATAGCCGTGAGCCCATTCACCCCGCATTTTCTCCCGACTTAATGCGTCATTACGTGTTTTCGCGTCGAGCGTGTCGCTTAAAAAGCTTCCAGTGGCGGTTGCCATTAACACGATCATCCAACGAAAGTTAGACTCTAAGATGCGCGGGAATGCGGTACGTTCTTTCATTAAAATGACCCTTAAAGCGCGGCATTCGATTGTCTCGACTTACCAATGGCGTGGAACAATGAAAACTACAGTCCGTGTTCAACGAGTTAAAAATTAAGTTGTTTCAATGATGAGTTATTATCTTCGGATAATTTATTATTCGAAGGATTATCGCAATTAAAATGATAAAATTTTAATCAATTTTTGAACTCAACTCTGATCGTATATTTCGCCAGATATTTCCAGATAATTTATATTAATTCAATAATCGTATATTATAAAAATATAAAATTGCTTGTCGTATCGCATTTGACAAAAGGCTGATTAGCATGTCAATATAATATAGATTAGAAATAACATTATAGTTTACATTACATAACACCATCAAACAGGTTAACAAGTATGAGAAAAGTGTGTTACATGTAGACAGTGGCTCTAAAAATATGGGACAATTTTAAAAGGAAATATCGTTTACCGTCTCATTTCCTCGAACATGGAACATTATTCCTCCAAGTTTCGAGCAGCCATCCCATGAAAACTCAAAGAAGGAACGTTTCTTCTTCTTGCTTAAGTCTGGACGAAATCTCAGACGGTTTAATTAAATGCGTTTCCGGGATAGGGTTCGCCGCAATGGTGTATAATCTAGGGATCGTTGGCCCAGGAATTAGATTATTCGATGAATCCCCCTCCGAGTGAACGCTCCACTGATTCTTCCTAGAAACCGTTGAATCCCCTAGCGAGAGTGTGCTCCCTTACAACGTTGTTTTTCCCTTGGATCGCGGGCTTTTCGGATTAATGAATATCGAGCAGATATGTAGACGTTTCAGGTAACGTTTTCCGCGTGAATGGATAGGAGAAATGGGGCAACAAATTGGGATGCTGTCGAGCGAACTATGTTGATTGGAATAATTAGGAGGGCGGTTTGAATGAGGGGGCAAGTGTTTGAGTGATTCGCGTGTAGGAGGAATAGATGGATCGGTGTTTCGATAGGTGTATATGCGTTGAGCTTCTTTTGATTCTATTTTGGTAAGTATTTTTCGTCTTTAACGCTATACGTAGAGTTTCTTTTCTTTTTATCTTTTTGACGAGGAACGATTTATAAGAGTTTGAACGATGACGATGATGACGATGAAGTGAAAGGTTATGAAAAACTTAGAAGAAAGAGATTTTTATGTTCTGCGAGGTTGATTAATTTCATAGAATTTACTTAAAATTACCTTTTTAATTTTTTAATTCGTATTGTTTATTTATTACTTAATAATGAAGATATATTGAGATTTCGTTTTATTCATCTCAAAATTATCCATGCTAAAAAATATTTGGAAACAAGTTTTTCTATCGAACACAATATTTGATAACTATTATTCTATCCTTCTCTCCCCAAACTCTTTTCAATCAGTTCTGAATAAATTTAGAATGATACGTAGTATTTCAATCAAAATTATGCCAGCATCGTTTATCATCATCGTCGCGTTTTTAATTAGCGAAGTGTAATTAATAAAACCGAGTCGTCGAATTACACGATTAATAATTTTCAAACATTTCGCGTCGACAAAACTCTCTCGTTTGCTCTCTATCCGTACCAGCTGTAATTCCACCCTTCATTTAACTTTTTCCCTTCTTTCCATTTTTCCTTCGTTGAAATAAAAATGTTTTTGCGTTAAAACGGCATACTTCGCAACGTTGGTAATTAAAAATGGAATTGACTGGGTTTAAAGGGAGAAACGGAATTAAATTGCCGCTTAATCTACATTACTCACAATGATGTGAAAGATGTTTAAAAAATCTATGCAAAATCGTACGCAAAAGATCATTTTTTTGTTTTTCACGTCGACGTTAACGAGCTTCAAATTTAATTTAATGCATGCGAGCGGACGTAATCGTATTTTGTCTTATTAACTGGAAATTAATATCATTTCGAGGCAAACAAGACGTGGAACGTGATCGTTTAATTGCTTTCTCAATATAGACTAACGTTCGTATTGTGCTTGTTTTTATTGAAACAAATTAATTTGATTGAATTGAAATTATTGCCACGATGTCGTGTGTAAATTATGCATTACGTGTAAATATTCGATAAATGGATTTGATTAATCTTTAAAAACTTATTTAATTATGAATTTATTGTAATATTTACCATTTGAAATGTTAAAGTTGTCGAAACAATAATTACTTCTTCATTTTTAATTATCGATTGAAATAAAATAAAATTTTTAGAACAGTGATTAATTCGAACAATTGATCGTATATCAAGCTACTTTTGTTTTTATTAAACAAACTAAATTTATTATTAAATAAAGATAATATTTCTTGATTTTCGGAGATTATTTTCTAATGTTTATTTCAATAAAAAATACTTCATATAACATATTTTTCTCTATAAAAATAATTTCGTTTAAAATATGAATACATACGATCAATTTTCTCAATCATTGCAGACATTTTTCTTTTTTAATTGTTAATTAACTGCGAATGAAAAAAGAATTGAAGAGATAATAATCATTTTTTCACGTTTTATTTGTCAATCGATCAGTTGCAGATGAAAAAAGAATCCAATTACAGAAACGATAATTGCTTATCTATTTTTCATTTATTTCTCAGTTATTCACAGATTAAAAAAATTATAGCCATCATCTCTTTTGTGAAACGTTCCAAAAAGTTATTCGTTTCTTTAATCTTAATATTCAAATTTCTTCGCTATATCTATATGAAAAGCATCATACGTGGAATAATAAAAAAAAAAAAAAAAAAAACGATTTACTGTATAACGATGATCACGCAAGCAAACCGTTATTCTTTTCTTATCTCGAAAAGAGAAGGTAAATAAAAAAGAATGAAATATAATAGTCTATCTAACCCGGAATGAAGTTGCCATAAATGCAAAAATCCATAGTTACGTGGAAGACATGCAACGAATATATTTTACTGCATGTGTTTTATATCACAAGGATTAGATTTTCCAGCTTTTAATGAAAGCGCGCATATTTTATAATACTGTCCAACTTCATAATTATACATGGATAAGAAAAAAAAGGAAAAATGAAAAAATTGTTCATTTTCGAAGGAATTCAAGTATCGTGAAATTTTAAAAAGAAGTTTTCTCGAGAGTAATTGGATTTGAGAAACCATCTCTTTAGATTTCCATTTAGATGGAATTAGGATTTCTAATGTTTTTTACATTTCTTATTAATATTCCTGAAAATAATAACAATCCATTAATGAAATAACAATGATACAAAATGATAATTTGCTTAACAGGTAATCTTTCTCTCTCATAACTTTTTCTAATTTCTTTAATCCGTGTCTTATTCCTTAAAACGTATGTATTGGTACGTATTGGTATAAAAAGAGATTGATATCTTATTTTCCATATTTTTCATTACATTATCGTAATGCTACTATCAGAATTCTTTGTCGGAATATTTTGTAAAAGTCATTGATCAAGCATATCATACTTAAGCGTTAATAAGCTCTTTTATTCGCCAATATCCGAATCGATTAAATCTCTCGATAACTACACACATCTAATTCGCGTCCAATCGTCATATTATCCATCGCGTATAACGCAAGATTAATTCAGCGGATGACAACGTGAATTGCTATAATTCATGCAACATTAACGATTCGCTTTCTAAAGTAATTAAACGCGTTAATATTACAAGTGATCTTTCCGCAAACTGTGCTTGTTTCCTCTCACCGCGCAACAGTTTATTCCGGTTTGGCGTAAATTGAACGTAAAATATAATTTGCGAAATATTTCGCATACCATTATACGCACGAATGTCGCGTAACGTACTAGAATTATTTCATTTTTGCGTATTATGCCTTTAGGATGTGTGATATAATGGATGGACAGAAGGTAATTCCAAGAATGAGTTATGGATATCTAATTTTTCATTTATATATGTTTTGGTTCAGTAAAAATTTTTGATTAGAAATATTAAGAAATTTTAGAAAAGGGGATGAGAAGCTGTTGCACGAAGAAAATTACTTTGTCAGAATTTGGAGTATGAATTAATAAATAAATATATCAAATAGTAATGATCCAAATTTGAAAATTTAAAAAAAAGGAGAGAGAGAAAGAAAAATACTTAAATACCTGAGTATGGATGATAAAATGATTCCCGCGCAAATGAACACATTCTAGGGAAAACAGAATTCTAGATTTCAAGTTTCATACGATCTATTGGCTATCT
The DNA here is from genome assembly GCF_029169275.1 of Apis cerana. NCBI lineage: Eukaryota > Metazoa > Arthropoda > Insecta > Hymenoptera > Apidae > Apis > Apis cerana. The sequence continues at coordinate 5,062,607 of NC_083857.1, forward strand.
CGTTAATTTTAACGCAAACCTTGACGTCCATACATTTTCCACCCTGTTCAAATATCGAGGTTTCCATCGTAATTCAACGAAACTTGCCAACTATCCTCAAAATAGGATGTAACGTGGGTTTTTCATTGCCCGATGTCCGAATAAATGGATTCGCGATGATCCACATCGCTCTCGAGACCTAATTTACCGGAACTAATTAAACGTAATCTGATGAAGTTTCTTCCCCCTTGACGTTTTTAATGCTCCATGATTTACGAAGGGAAATGCGTTGCGTTGAAATCGTTTATTTAGCGTGGGTAAAGAGAAGACGAGAATTTCAAAACACACGATGATTTCAACTTGCTATTCCTAACGATCCCTTCCCTATTATTAATTAAGTAATCAACATGTGGAATAATAATGTAGGGATTAATATTGGATGTTGTGGTTGAGTTGGATTTTAATATACGTGATTTTTGCAGGCAAGGATTGATATATACAATTTTAAAATTGTAGAATGTGCTGCCAGATGGCGCGACGTTATCGATACAAATGCATATTTCTGTACATATGCATTGAAATCATTTATGAAAAAAAAAAAGAAACTTCTATAGATTCTAACGTGCAAAATTATTTTATCAAATTATACCCTCAATTTTGAATGAAATTTCGAACTCTCTCTATGTACATCCGCTATAATCGTAAAAGATAGAAGGGAGGGTTGAATTTGAACGTATTCAAGGAGACACGTCGCTTATATCCTTTATAATCCTTTATTCTCTATTCGAAACGAGTCGTCCGCTCCTAAGCGGAGGAAAGGTCTTCTGATTGGATTTTATCGCGTTTCAGGAGGTGAGGCGCCAAAAGTTAAAGACTGTCCGAACGACATAGAGGTCACGGGGAGAAATGGGACAGCGATTACGTGGACCGAGCCAATTTTCACGGACAACGTGAAGGTGACCCGGATTAGGAGCAACGAGGTCAGTGTTAATTATAAAGCACTTAATTTCTTAACGATGTTCGATCATACCGCGATATATTGTCGAATGTGTGTCACGTTCGTTATTAGGTTGATGCCTGCTGGAGAATATGTTATAGGTTCTACATAGACTTTGGACTTCTTCGTTTGTACTAATCATGAAGATTTATACGAGTATAGCTTCAGTATGTTTCAATTATATAAGATGTTGATGAGACAGATTCGAAGGGTCGATTTTAAAGGCCAAAGGAAGCTGAAAAGTTGGTCATCCATTACTTATAAGGAATTAGAAGTTTTGTGTTAGATAAAGGGAGATAGAATAAAACAGTTTTGTTTCACTGATAATTTTTTTTTTTTTTTATAGTGAAATAATTAAGCTTCAAGCTGAAATTTATTACGTGTCAGGTTTGTATAGTAACTTTTGGTTTTAGATTAATTTAATTAGTATAGTTCGATAAATGATATTTGTTGATTATTAATTACATTTTATTAGATAATTGTATTATTACATTTCTGTTTTATCCATTATGAAAATAATTCTAGCTTGTAATAATAATTAGATTTTACTTTGTTAGTTATGTTGAAAAATTGTATCAACTCAACTGGGATGTTTTTCTTTCATGAGAAAAGATTTAATTTTAGAAATTTAGCGATGTTTTTTTACGTAATTACGTTTTTACGTAATTCAACATTAAAAATTTATATATTCACACGGATAACGAGTATAATAAAAATGAATAAATTACAAAATTGGTTATAATATATTATATATATTTAATTTTTATAAAAAAGAATTCACATTGACAAATTTAGTGTATAATATATTCATAATTCAAATTTAATTTTATGCTTGCATTATTAAAAAAAAATAATAATAATAAAAAATCTTTTAATTAAATTAAACGTCAAGATTAAAAAACTCAAAAATTTAAAGTTTTGAAATGACACACAGGATATATCGACAACAGATCATTTATCGATTTTTGAGTCTCTTTGTTTCATTCCACTTTATTTAATAATGGCGTGAAACGTTTCTCTTGTTCAGCAATCGCATGAATCTCGATCAGTGTGAAATTCCATGCGGTTTTTATTAATTTCATACGCATCGCAGCTTTATAGTCGATCCAATTGATGAAGCTTCATAGGAATTAATCAAAGAATTTGAGAATATTTCGTTGAATATTCCTGGAATCTTTCGAAGATTGCATTAATTAAAAAAAAAAACTACATTCATATATGCTCATTTGAATTCATGCTTTGCACGAATATCATTATCTATTTTAGATTTATTATGCTGTGCGACAAAAATAGAAGAAAGAAAAGAGGAAATTTATTTTTAGTTATTTTGATAACTTTTTTTTTGTCTTTTCTTTCATTTTTATTATCACGAATCTAAAAAAATTTTTCTTCATTATTATAAATCTTTGCATTTCATCTTTGCCAAGATTATTTTTCATTTTTCTTTTTTAATATTGTAGAATATTGTTTCTTTGTATGTCAATGAGTGAATTTTTAAGAAATTTCGTTATAACAGGAACATCATACATTCTTTTCGTAATTTGCTTTAATATTTCATATCAATATTATTATTTCATATAGTGTGATGAAATTTAATCTTGTACTGCATAAATTAATTTTTATTTCTTAATAGATTTTTTATTTACATATATGAATTTTAAAGATATTATCTGTTTCATATAAACAGGTTTTTTGTACTAAACACGAAGGATATTCTCATTTGCATAAATAATGATAAAACTGAATACATGAATTCAAAGTTATAAAGACAGTGGATTGGAACAAACAGGAAGTATCAATATTTAAAAATTAAATTACTTAATAAATAGTTCTCAAAAAAAATGCAGTTAATATTGGAAAAAGACAGAATATTTATATTCTCGATTGAAGAATAACACCAATAAATATTAAAAAGAAAAAAAACAAATTCTTTTGATCATAGAATATATTGTATTCAAAAAAAAAGTTTGTATCGCACGAGGAACAAAAGAGGAATGGAAAAATATTTGGCAGGCTAGATATGATTCGATCATAACAATATCGACATGATTCATCTAAGGAATGACAGTTTTCATTATCTATTAAATCGATGTGTCATAGTAATCGATGTCGATTTGACCTCGTCGGTTTAGAATAGCTCGCAGAGCAAACTGTAGAAAGTTTGACGAGAATTTAAACTGCGTTGTAGAAAGTTTATGTGGAGAATCCATGTTTCTATGCAAATATCGTGTAACAATTTTGTTTACAAACTAACTTGGTAATGGTAAATCGTGTTTTACGATTAAGTAACATTGTAGAGAGAATATGAAGCTGCCTTAATACCGGCCACCCTTTATTCTTTTTACACGCATTCTAAACCTTCTTTCGTGCTTCAAGGTGGATTCAATTGAATTAAACCGCAGCTGAAACACGAGCAAATGTGTGTAAGGATAAAAGAGAATACAGAAAAAAATTATTTTTTCAGAAAATGAAATATTGCTTTGCGAAATGGTTACAGAATAAGTTAGTAAATAGTTCTTATTTTTCTTTACAAATTTTTTCGAGTGGGAATTTTTATTTTAAGTTGTGATTATGACTCAAAATTTTTCCAAATTTAAAAATCTCCAATTATTTTTTTAAACGCGTAAAAATTTCTCTTATCATCTAATATTCATTTTATATTTTACACATTTCTTTTTATGAACATAATTTTCGTTTATAATTTCTAATAAATGAATATCTGATTTATGAACAGTCACCGGGAATTCATTAATTCATAGGCAAGAGTTACATGATTAAAACAACTTATTCAATTTGCAAACGTAACTAATTCATTAGTCATTTTAAATTTATATAAAATTATAGAATGTTAGAAAAATACATAATAAACGAAAACATGTTTTATTTTATACTTTTTTAAAAACGATATGAAATCATACGAAATAGAATATTTTTAAACTATTTCTACGATTTATTAATTATAATCAAATACATTAACCATTATAAAATATAAAATATAATGGTATTCTATTGGAGAAACATTTGGAAAATTTACAAGATATTATAAGAAAAGTATATAAATAAAATAAATATTAAAAGCAATATAAAGTTTACGAATTTAATTTAAAAAAAACAGTGAGTATTTCTCGTTTGTACAATCTTAAATTAAACATGATATTATTATCTATTATTAACCACTCCATATATCTTTTCCTATGTTTCAGAGTCCAGGACGACGTTTCGACGTCGGTGGCCACAGAGTGGAGTACGAGGCGAGCGATGAAGCAGGTTGGTCGAGCAAGTGCGTGTTCACCGTGGTCCTTCGCCAGGAGTGAGGCGGAAATTCGTCGACGATCAGGTGAGCGCGAGAACAAGGAAGAAGGAAGAGGAACAACGGAGCGAAAGAAGGAATCCAGGTAAAAGGGGGGGAAAAGGTAGCAGCAGGCTGGAAGAGCAACGATAAGGTAATATAAATGGAAATGCTCTGGACTCATGCGCGTCGTATTCTTCGCGTGCGTAATGGATTCCGTTTTATTCGAAAGGTTAAACGTGAATGAGACACGAACATGTCTTGTCGCGATATTCGTGATATACACACGAGTGTGTGCACACGTGGAAATTTGTTCGTTTTAACGTTTGAAAAAGTGATTGGATATTATCCTATTTGGCGGGATTAGAAGATGATTTAAATTTGGAAATATGTTTCCAAATTTGGGGGATTCTTTTCTTTTTATTGTTTATGAATTAGTTTGAAAAAAGAATTATAATTTTTCGTTTGGAATAATATTTAAAAAAAAACATACATTTATATATGGAAATATATGTAATTAGAAAGATGGTTGGAAAGTTTAAAAATTGCTTTTGGGATCTTTCTTTCAGAGGGATTGGAATTTTTATTATCTTATTAATTATCCCATTAAGATTTTCACATTTGGGATTTTTATAATGTTTTTGATTATCCAAAGCGTGGATATAAATTTCTTTTTGTGAAAATACTGTTAATATTTTACGTACTGATTTTATTTTCTTTTGTTCTTATTATAATAATCATTATTTTTTTTTTTTTTTAGCATTATTTTTCTCCTTCGATTATTTAATATAGAACGATTATTAATATACACGATTCAAAAAGTTTAATAGAATCGTTATCGTACAATATCGACAAAGATGATCTCAAGAATAATGATTAATATCCTTGTTACTCATAATTCTTTGATGATTATTGCCAATATCTGAATTCCCTAGTCTCCATAGTTTCGCAAACATTTATTTGTTAATGGTGTACCAATCATCTAAAATATTTTATAATCTCTATCACGCTCAAAGGTTTTTCATTTTGAAACACTTGGAATGTTATAGCGAAAAATATTATTCCAGTGGATAATATAATGTTATATTCGACCAGTATCTTCATCCTATTAAAGTTTAGAAGTGGAGCACTTAAGAAATGAAAGATGGTGAAGTGTGAATCATCCCATTCGTCAAAATGCAATTAAATTTTTATCCACGTCTATACATGTATATGTCGATGATTATGAAAGTGGTTTAAATAAAAAAAAACTTCATCTGTTTATTTAATTTATATCGAGTTGATTTGCTCTATAAAATAGAATAATATTATTTTTTAAAAATGGTTGAAAATTGAATAGCAAAATGTGACGTGGAAAGTATATTTTTTAACGATGACGATTGTAAAAATCGGAATATTTTAAAGAAAAGCATACTAAAAAAAGTATGCTAAAAAAAGCTAGTCACAGATAGCTAGTTAGGTCTCCAAAATAACTTCGATACATTCTTAAATCATAAAATGAGTATACACTTGGCATGAAAAATAATTTAATAAAATAATTATTTAGTTGAATCAAAAGTAATCTAATAATAAACTGGTTACATAACATCGTAATATAATCTGCAAATAAAAGAGGGTAATATCTAGGCTATGACGAGTCAATATCTCATTTTCGTAATTAGCGCCATATATACGAACGTATTCGAAGTATTTCATTCGAGTAAAGTGTCTCGTCGATCTTCGCGGTTGACTTTTCAGACCTTTCAACGATCCACAGGTTTTCCTATCGCACTCTCACCCTTTCCTCCTCTCCTTTCTTTCACATCTTTCTCATTATCTTGACTCATACATGATTCCAACTAGCCACATAGAATCTAAATAATTTATATCAATCCACGAATCAATCAATCTCGATTATCACGATCATGATCAATATGCCACCTAGGAGACCTAGAAATGTCGAGAAAATACGCGTACATTCTCCGGCGCTACTTGTCACTTGGAGCGAAATTACGAGCCAGTTGTTGCGTGACCAGCGTGCACGATATGCCAAGGACAAAAGGGAAAAAGGAAGAATGAAGGGCAATGGTCCATAGATCCATAGACGGTAAAAAAGTGGAAATCTATAGGGAATTCCGTGCAAATCTGAAATCCAGTGCGCGTTGGTGGAACAAGTTTCAATGATTACCAGATCTGACCGAAATCTGGCATTGTAACGGATGCGGAGATTTAACGTTCGTTTCTTTTCACGGTACAACGATCGCGAATTTGTCGAACGAAACGAGATTCGATTCGCGTGGAACGAATTCGAGTTGATCCTCTCTTCCTCCTTCCTCGTCACACTGTCGTGTTAATCGTCGATCGTCGATTAAAATTTTACCGGGGTGAACAATGTCCGTGCCGGTTAAACGAAACTGGTCCCGATTAATTTCAAAATTGGACGCTTCGTCGAATGCATTTTCACGCGGCTTGCAGCTGACAGGCCGGAACAACGATAGTTTTAATCCTGTCCGGCAGAGGGTGTTAAAGGACGGCCCCTCGGCAATCGGCCACGAAATGAAACGGATTTATGGAAATTACAAAGTTTACGCTGTGTCAAAGCCCGTCGAGTCGAGTTATGAGTTCCATTGACCGAGAACCGCAATTAATGAAAATCTTTTAATTAGTCGTCAGTTATGTTTTATATTTATTTCGTATAGAAATATTTTTGATCGTTGCCTTTCACAACTTATTTTTGCGGACACATCGTTTTGAATTTTCAACAAATTATATTTGCGTTTCAACTGCAACTACATGGTACGTTTATTTTTATCATGAGAATGTAATTTTTATTTGAATACCTCGTTATTTAATAATAAGTCGTGGATTTATTTGTCTCTTTTTTTGTTATCAAGTTACAAATATAATTTTTAATTTTTTTTGCACAATTAATCAAATATTTATTAGTGAATTTTGACAAACCACAAGTTGCCACAAGTTGTTAGTAACTTTTCTTGTATGGTAATAATAAATTGGATAATGTAAAATAAATAAAGTTCTTGCAAATTGTAAAATAGTTAATAATCTTGATTTTAAAATTATGAAGTTATAACAATTGTTTGTGCAAAGATAAAAAACAAAGATAAAAGATCATAATCTACAACTTATCGCTTGTCTATTCACTAATGCTAATTAATGATAAATTATATCTACTGTGTTTCAATTATACACAAATTTTAATTTTTTAATTAGGTTTAAACTTGTTTTCATTTTTGAAAGAGTGAATCTTGAGTTTTTCAGGAGATAATTTTATTTGTTACCTCGCAAACACATTTTTACAGTATTTTCAAATTTAGCATTTTTTATTTATTTTTTATTTCCAAAAGAAGTTTACGTCAAAATTATAAATGCATAAGATAAATATAATTGCGATTTTTCGCTAGCTTCTTTGAATACGAACCCTCATGATTTTTGTCAAAAAATTCTCGACGGGACTCGTATTTGCATTTCTATTTCTTTGTATGATTTTTTTTTACTGGTATATCGTAGTAGTATTATTTTATCATATGTTATCACATAAATTACATGTTATATATTTTTTTATAGATTAATACCGTATTTTGAATAGATATTAATTGTTAAAAAAAATTTAATCCCGTAGTAAATAATAATGGTCAATAAACATAAAGCTATGTGCTATATAATTAAAAATAAAAACAAATATAATAGTAATTTTTCTTTAAAGTTATAAAATAATTATTTCTTATTTTTGATATATCTTATATATTTTCAATATTTATAAAAATATAGTTTCATCAAAAAGTAAGGTACATAGAGCTATGCTGTTGGTTCTATAGTCATGATTTTTAGTTAAATAATATAATTTTTATTCACGTACCAATAGCATGTTTTGTTAAAAATCGTATATTATCGTTTGTTTTAAAATTTATTATTATTTATTATCGTTAGTTGAATTATTTATTCTTTCTAATTAACTATGGGAAGGGGTGGGTAAACATTGTATAAAGTATGTTTAGATCATTAAAATTCTTCGAAAACTAATGTATATGATTATGTTATTATAGTTTTATCATATGTAACTAAAAAAATTCATATGATGAATAGTTTTTTTGATATAATGCTTGATGAAATGGAAATTTTGATATGTAAGTGAGGTTTTATCGAACATCCTATTATTAGTATTGCTATTATCTTTTAGAGTGTTTGCAATGAATAATTAATGAAATATTCCTACACAGATATAGAACGATCTTTTGTAATATTATAATTCATATGTAAAATTAAATCCTATAAATAATGAACTTCGTGAAATTAATTTCGTTTTACATTTAAAATTAAAAAAGAAAAGAAAAAATAGTATTTTATCTTCGTTGCTTTTTTTTTTTTTCTTAAATAACACTTGGATACTTTATTGATAAAATCGACTTTATTGTCCTCTTTGATCTTCATCGTATCTTCATAAATGAGAGCACTCGAATCGTCAAAGAATACGTACAGAGCATGATAAAGTAATATTCGTGCGAATATGGGAGTATAGTTAAAGTAGTATTTTAGTCTGAGAAATTCAAAAATTTGATCTCAACTTTTTCATATATATGTATGATTTTGAAAATGTAAAAGTTTCAAAATATTAAATTTTAAATATTTTTTAATCAAGATATCTCTAATATTTCCTTTTCACATTTAAATAAATGAATTCAATCAGCGTTCAATTTTTATTTTATATAATAAATAAATTTTTCTTATTTATCAAAATTCACTTGAAGATAAATATCTAGACCAAAATACTCCTTTAAAGCGTTTCATCCCTCAAGATCCGTTCATTGAAACGATTTCTTAGCTTCCACGAAACGTATTGCGAAATTTTCATTGAAAATCGACGTGGTATTAATTCTCCACACTTTAATACCATCTCGTTGCAAATGAAAGACGCGATTAAACTATCGATCAGATGAAAATAAAAAAAGATTAGGTTTTTCTTTTGTGCATCGTAATTTTTGTTTCACGAACAGTATCTTCGTTTTAGAATGAAATTAGCATAATAGATGATGTTCAGGACGTGAGAGGATTTCGATCGACCGAAATAACGTCGATGTTTAAGGCCATAAATATAGAGAGATTTCAGATTTATTATGGAGAACATATAAATAATTTTCATGAGAATGAAAGGACAGTTTTAGAAGAAGATGATTAATTCTTAAATTGGAATATCGTGAAATATTTATTTTAAGAAAAGCATGAATAGTTTAATTAGTAGAAAATTGATTTCTCAAAGTAGATTATACTTATTTTTGTATATAGAATTTATATATATTTATTAAAAAGAGGAAAATGGTTCCAATTGATTTTATTTGATCTTTAAAATTATAGAGTAATGAATTATTACAAAAACTAGGTATAAATTAATTTTTAATTATTTCAAAGGAAACAATTTGATATTAACAATCTTGAAGATGCAATTAAAATAACAATTCAATAAATTCAAATTGATTATGAAAAAGTTAAAATATCAAGAAGAATTAAGAGACAAAATATAAATGAATCTACATTCTTCTAATTTAAAAATTCGATTGTTTTAAATTATTAACAAATCATTAAATTTTATTTTCATATTTTTAAAATTTATATTTTTAGTTTTTTTGTAAATTATCAAATAATGAACGCTTTGGTTATTAATGATATTCCATTTTAAGACTTAAATCATTCTGTTAAGCTTGAATCAAAGCATGGTATGAAGATTATTAATCGAGATTACCGATTAAATCACTTTGATTAATTAATAAGCATAGGGACAATATATGATAAATGTAATTAGAGGTCACCAAAAGTTTGTGATACCTTCAATTATATCGATAAGCGTTGTCTGCGTTTGAAATCGTAATTTTTAGAACGAAATAAAGAAAACGAGTCGAGAGAAAATATCTTTTTCCTTTATTTCCATCATAAACAATCGTCGATGATCACGGAGCCCCCAAAAAAATATATTTATAATCAAGTACCTTCGAATAATCAAATTTCGTTATAACAAATAATATTTTCAAAATTTTTCTTTATAATGAAACGACCAATGGAAACAAAAATTAAATATATACCTTTGTGATTTATATAAAAAAAGGTTTGAATATGATGTATCGATAGAATTTTTTATAAGAAACGAGTTTTGTTGAAATCAATGGATTTTTTTAAGGAGATCATTGAAAATGTTCTAATTGTGTAGTGTACATTTAACTTAATGTAAGATAAAAGTAAGACATTGTTTTATATATTTTTGTTTTTAAGCAAATAAGATAACAAATTTACGCATTTATTTATTCACATAAGATTATTTATATATTTTTATTATTTTATTCGGGTTATCATATTCCATTTACAACAAATTACACACTTTGCCAAAATTTTTACTACATAATATATTCATCATATGTATCCTTCAAAATCATTTAATTCTGCTAATAAAATTTCGACCAATCTTCGACTATCTCATAGTTGCATCTCTTACCTTCCACTCGAGTTGCAAAGAGTATCTTGAGTATCTTTTACTTCAACAAGCTAGCTAAAATTAATTAGAAATAGCAAAGTTGCAAGAATATATTTCGGAGAACAACTTAAATATTTTATCCATCTGTCAAAAGCAAATTCTTGGCGCAGGTTATGCTTCTATGTTCACATGAACCAAATTCACGTGCATTAATGTACAATCAGGGTACGTGGTTAACGTGTAGTGTCCCAGACGATGCTTCTGTCATCGCCAGATTTCTGCTTCCCTGAATAACATTGTCGCGAAGGTAGTAAATACTTAACAAGCACGCTGTTAGACAATAGGCTATTAAGAATCTGGATGGTAAGTGGCAAGAATGTATACATGTACACTCGGGGAAGAATTAATACACGGATGGTTTCGCTTAGTGTTCGCCATGACAATTTTGCACTTCTTGTTTTTTTTCTTCGTTTTTGTTTTATTCGACGTTTACTTTTATAGTCGAAGTATAATTTGTTGGAAGAAATCGATTAGACAAGGTAAAATTGTCGTTAGACGATGAAGTGACTTATTGTTTGTCATAGAATCGTTAAGAATAATTTTTATAGAATGATGATTATATTATGTAGGAAGTTGTTCTGAAGTATTCTTTTCTTATATTTAATTATTAATGGTAAGGAATGAATATGAGGTAAGAATACATGTGGAGATTTTTATAAGAAAACGTTAACAGATTTTATTTTTCTTCTATCTAATAATATTTTATTTTAAAAATAAAATAAATATATTTTAAATAATCGGCAATTTTATTCTTGAAATAAAATTCTATAATAAAAATTCATTTATAATATAATCTTATACATATCTCTTATTAACAATAATTCAATAATTTATGTACGTAAAACGGCTTGTTCTCTAAAAAAAAAAAAACAACATAACTTTTATTTAAATTATTATTTTTTTAAATTATTATCGTTCACGATTTATAAATGTTTAAATCAGAACAGAATAAAAGAGACGATCTCTTCCAAGAGAAAAAATAATGCAAACCGAAATACGATAAGATTCTTTGCTTAATGCACGTAACAATTCAAATCGCACGTTTCTCTCTTAGTAATATACATAAAAATCTCCATCTATCATTCTACAGTAAACATTTCATTTGCATTTCACACCTCGCATAAATATCGCATTGCTTCATTAATGACGCGATCACGGTGTTCCTAGATGTTACGCTATTCCTGTTACGCAACCTCTTTCTACTTTCCATAGGAGGTTGTATAGCTGATGGAATAATTGGCCATCATTAACACAGGGATATTGACTGCATTAGACCTCGTCTATTGTCGATCCATACACGGCTATTAAACGAATAGCTCGATAAATTTGTTAGATATAAGGATACCAGGCAACGTGTGTAATTTTCTTTAACGTGTGTTGCACGATATAATCGAAAAAAGCTCTTGATAAAAAGGTTGTAATTGCGAGCGTTAATTAGTCAGAATGGAATATCGTGTTGTTGATGTTCAACACGAGTTTGTATTCTTGCAATTTCGCTTGGAAAATTAGATAAACGATTAAACTTTGAATTGAAAGCGTTCCTTTGAGAATGTTGATGCTTCTAGAACTCTCTTCAATTGAAAATTGATAATAATAAAAAAATTATTCGATCAAAAATTGAGGAAGAAACAGACCAATATTTTATCACTAATAATAAAATTTGCAGAGCATTAATCGATCAAAAAAATTTTTAAAGTTGTAAAATATAAAGAACGTTCTTTAAAATAGAAAAAGAGGAAAAGAAATATATTACCTCTCCTCAACAAAATCAATAAATCATCGAGTAACACTGTACCAAATGTTCCTCTTCATAGCAATCTAAGTTGCAGTTTGTGCTCGATGTGTGCGTTCTTTGTCTCATTTTTAAACGAGGGTATGCTCCGTGATCGACGACGTCGATGGAACGGAAATTACCAATAAAAAAAATAAATAAACTGTTAGAGTTTAAGGATTATAATTGAAAAAAAATGGAAAAATAGAAGAACGATTGAATGTAAGCGAACATTCGTTTATTATTTATTAATACCCCTCCATGCCACTCGCATATCATTGTTAAGGAATAACGTTTGATTACCATCGTAACATTACAATAAAATAAATGTATAAAATTTATGTATCGAATACATGTATGTATATAATATGTATATTACAAAGAATAAGATTAAAAAAAAAAAAATACTTAGTAAAAAGAAATACCCGAATTCCTCTTCTGAGTTTTCTTTTTTTTCTCTCTCTCTTTCTTTTCTAATTTCTTAAAAACTTATCATTAATTATACTATGAAAAAGGCAGTGCTGGATGGCGATGTTTCTTTTAAGGTAATTAAGCTTGACCCAGCAAAAGTGAAATTTTTAATGAATATGACCAAGTATATATAGATAACAAAATACACAAAGAGATGTTCATTTTGAAAAATTTAAAAAATTTTTCTTCCGTGTATATTTTAATAGAGATTATAATAATTTAATAGTATTCTGAAATATTTGATTAATTATTATGTAGATAATACATACTGATTTCAAAAAAGTGTATAGATATAATTTTCAATATTTAATGAAGAAAAATAATAAAGAACAACAATCAAAAGAAAAAAATGATTCAAGCTTTTTCCTCCGATTTCTAGAAATGTTAAAGCATTTAGTTATGAGAATTATTGAATTAAAATTAAATTTTTAATGAACTTTTCGAAATTATTTTACTTCATTGTTTCATGATCTCGTATAATAGGATCTTGGAAGAATTTTGATTAAGGCACGTAAATAGTTTCAATTTAAGACACTTAGCTTCTCTTCGTTGATTTAATCGGCTATAATAGAGATCATAAACATTACAAATTAAGATATTTCACAAATCTCTGACTTGTTTTCTTTCATTCTTTGATTTTACTTTCTTCAAAAAATTTTCACTTTGCTTGGTCAAGTTGTAGTAAGTAATAAGTATAGTTTATAAAAAGTAGAATGAATGTACAAATATATTTTTCATATGGTATTTTGAAATTCGTAGTCTTTTTTTTCGTAGATGAATCTTTGAACTTGTGATGTCAATAATTATTATATTATCAAGAATTCGTAAAAAAGAATAAAGAAAAAAAGTTTATAATTTATTGGCGATGAAAGATGATATTCGTTATTTAATGAAATTAAATATCGGAGAATTAAATTGGGAATTGTACACAATTTAAGAGTTGCAGCAAAATACGTCACGAAGTAAAAACAGAATAGAAATTTTGCTTAAAAGCAGTTGAAGAAGTGTAATTGATTTTAATCGTTTCAAAGTTAACAATACAAGAATAAAAATAATATAAAGTTAATTAACTTTCGAGTTCACGATTGTCAGAAAAGTAGGTTAAGAGCATTAGTCCGTACAAAGTTAATTACAAGTAACTTGTAGTAGATATCTGTTCTATAAAATTGGAATGGAAATAAGCGGATTTTTTTGGATTCCACAATTTTTTAAGTAATCCAATTATTAATAAAAAAAAAGGAAAAAAAAACATAACCCATCTTCTATCACCAATCAATTGAACGCTTCGATTCCCTTAAATTCGAATCGTTTCAAATCTTCGTTTGAAATTCGCGTGGACGACGCGTGGTTGAACTGCGCAAAAGTTTGAAAAAAATCATCAAAGATCATCGATCATTCGAAAATCATCGTCTCGAGGCAAAAGAAGGAAATGATGGTACAGATCGAAATCGATTCGATTTTAATTAGACTTAATTAAAAGCGAGGAACGAACTTTGTAACGCCTCCTTTCCACCTTCTCATTTCCTCCTTATCCCCCACTTCTTTCGACGTGAGGAACTCTTGACATAATTTATGCGCGAGCCGCTCTCTCTTCAATAGTTAAATTACTTTCGGCTTTATTGCGGCCCTCGTTGGGTGGAAGAACAATCGGTGGCCGATTCTTTTACACGCAGCATTTACGCCGCGGCAATATTCTCGTCTCGACACGGCCTCTACCGTAATGAGCCATCGGTGAAGATTGCTCAGTCCTCGAGGAACGTCGCTGTTGTTGCTCGCGCAGCTGTTGGAGCTGATACTGTCTCGAGTGCTGATCTGTGAACAGAATCGTCTTGGTAAGCTGGGTATTCTGACTATATAGTCCGAGCCAGACGTTGGCTAAGTCAAGGTTGTGGTTCACGAAGCTTCCCCCATTCCGTCAGCATTGCAATGGAGGGGATGGTTGGTAAGGAAGATATAATTACTTGTTGTATTAGACTGATGGAAAAGTTGTGTCGGTTATTGATTCTGATAAGCAAAGTAAGCAATTTCAAATGAGTTGAATATTTTTGTTTATGATAAATTTTACGATGGATGATGTTTCACGATAGAGGAATATTTTAATCCCTTCTGAAGTTAGAGATCAATTTAAATTATATAATAAAATGTTTCTATTTTCGGGTTTAATTTATTGTTTATTTTATAGTTTATTATAAAGGGATTAATAAAGCAATTATTATTATTTATATTGGGTTATAAGCAATTTAAGTTTGCATTAGGTGGAGAGAGATGGAGTTAATGTAAGTAGATTGTTTCAATTTACTTCCATCTTCGCAAATTTAAATTGTATAATAAATAAAACTTAACCAACATTTTTGTATATCAACTTTTGCACAGAAATGTTTTATAAATATGTTAACGTCATAAATATAAAGAAGATATACAAATATAACTATTTTTAAAGAAAAAATTTTTCCCTTTTTTCTAAAATAAATATTAAATATGCTTTTTGATATGTTAATATATATATAGAATGAAGTAAGAAACACTGTGTTTCTTTTCGAGATCGATATTTCAAAGTATAGAAATAAAATGTCCATTTTATCTTATATCTTGAGCAAATCTATTGATCGACAAACGAGCGACGTGATACACAACTCATTGATAGTTGTGACAAAAAGCGATCTTAACAGTCAATTGGTACACTAGGAAATGGATATTGCCCTGTCAAGCTTTATCGATAGTTTCTAGTGTTAGTTTAACTCAAGCAATCTCTTGTAAGTTCGTGTATAGCGTTACAAATGTCGTGATGTAGAATAGAATATCGTGTCTATCATTGCCGTTCAAACTATTAGAATACTTTTCCAGATGATCTAATGCATAAGGTATATTGAATTCCTATGTCACAATTGGTGATGCGATTACATCAATTCTGGAATATGACCGAATTGAAAATCTAGGAATTTTATAATGACAATAAAAATGTAAATTAAGAAAAGGATAAAAAATTAAATCAAGAATTTTCTAATAAAAATTTTAAGACGAAGGGAAATGAGAGGAAATAAAAAGATATATTTAAATATATCTAATTTTTTAAATTATTGTTAAAAAGATATTCCAATTTAAACTTTTCGTTATCGCTCTATTTATTAAATAGAAATGAATTTATAAAAATGATAAATATATATTTTTAATATATATGAATATTAAGAGTTATCAAAATAAGTAATTATTTTAGGAGATCGTTTTGAGTAAATTAAGAAATATAAATGAAGAAAGTTTTAAGGAAATTAATATTATCTCGAATAAATTTATGGTTACTTTGAAGTATTTTATTTATCTAATTGCCTTAAAGAAATTAAAATTAATTTACTTCTTTCGTAAAGGATTTTTTAGATTATAAAAAATTATCAAAAAATGATAGGGAAAAAAAAGGTTCAACATATACACGTAACAGCATAAACAAATAAATATGAAAATAAATAAGTGAATTAAATTCAAAAAAAGTTTTATATGCAATCTTCTTTATCTCTTCCCTTTTATCAAGAGAAAGATCGAAACCAGCTTATATGAACATGTAGGATATTAACTTCTTGCTACTGTAATAGCACTTAGAGAAATGTATCGATATCGTAAATTAGTTTGTTCAGAGTTTTATGTGGAATTTATAGGAAGAAAAAGGAAGAAAGTATTTATTTTCTTACTTCTTACTTCTATTTTTTAGTTTTTCTTTTTTGTATTTTTATATAAAAATATTATGTTAAATTATATATCATCATCATTTGTTCATAAATTTAGATATAACTTATTTTATCGATAAATTATATTTTATCTAATAGGATATATTTTCTATGCATATATATTAATTTCTTAATTACTTAGTTCTTAATGAAATCCACTCTTTAATCCAAATTTAACTTCATGATTTTTCTATTTTATATTTCCTTGTAATTCAGTTCACACAAGAATAAACGTTCTCTTATCCTTTATTTGTAATCGATGAAAAACGTGCGGTTTCCGATCTGGAAGATAAAATTGCAATGTCGCTAGAGACCGCTAGTGTCGGTGTGAAACGACTGTGATGACGATGCCGACAGCAAGAAGTCGCGTGACCCGAATATCGTTAATAGCACCGTGGTAAACCCTTCTGAAGCGAAATTGCGTACTGCATCCGGACACGGGAATATAAATCAGCTGTTCCACGACTTCCGTAAATGCGCTCGCGCGCGAGAATATTAATCAATGTCACTCGAATCTCGACACATTTTCTTAATCGGCCCGCTTACACCAGTTACGTATCTAAATTGTTTCGCGTGAACCCATTTCGAATATTGTCACTTGAAGAATTTCTCAAAACGAAGAATTTACTATTTGTTACAATAATTTTTTTGATTTATATCATACATTGGAGAATTGGCAATAATTTATTGCGTTTATTTGTAGTTTATAAGATCTTTTTCGAAGATCGTTCGTTTTCATTTAATGGTAGTATGTAGTAAATTATTTTTTTCTTAACTTTTGATTAAATATTAAAATTATAGTTACGGAAATAGTGCAATTTCCTGTAAATGTCACGAATGCTAAATGCTTCGTGATGAAGTATGTTTCAATGTTGTTATATTTAATTGAAACAACTTAATAAATAATGGAACAATTATAAGTCTTCAACTATTCTCTAAAAAATTTTAAAAAGTTTCATGAAGGTAAAATCTTAATTCTACTTCACTTTTCTTAGTTTATAACGAAATCTCGAATATCTCATTTAGAAACGAGACTCGTTTCCGGTCTCAAAACTTCTGGGAATTGCTAAAAGAAAATCACGGGGTCAGCCTGAACGGTTAAGTGCCGTGTCGTAAAACTTAAACGAGATTGCAGAGTATCACGATACAAAGATTGGCAAGTTAATGTCATCGTGGAAAATTGGATCGTGTGTATATGTGTCTCATGGATAGTTCACGTCTCGTCATCAGTGACGTTCTCTTTTCTTATTATGAATCATTAATAGCAGGCACGTCGAGTCGACGGTGACAACACGAAATGCATAAATCACTAAAAGAATACTTGGACTCGTTTAACGAATCTCGTAGATTTAACGACGAGGAATGAAGTTCATGCAGAAGTACTTTAAATTTTTTTGTCATTTTGTCCCCAATCTTTCAGATTAAGTTAGTATATATTTATAGACGGTTTTTGTGAAATTAATTCTGGAATTGCAAGAATTTTAAAAGTTTTTTGAAACAATAGATATAATATTTGTCTGTTGTGTTATAGTATATGTTATGTTTGGGACTACGTTAATTGTTCATTGCTTTGGTTCTTTCGAAAATAATAAAATAATGAATGGATTGTTATAATTTTCCATATTATTATACGGCACTTTTTCACTTAATAGGTTTAAGAAATTCTTAAACCTATTAAAAATTAGATACGATTTATCTTTAGTTCGAATTTTCAATTTCTTTAATTAATGTATTATTCTAATATCGAAAGGGAAATTTGTTTACTGATGTAACCTAGTTGCATCACTTGTAACTCTAACGATGATTTGACTACGAATATGTAATAAATTTTGCATATTCTTTGTTAATATATTGTAGTATCGAAATATTGAAATTATTTGAAAATAAATGAATAGTAATAGAATGTTATTATTTAAAATCATTTGAAATTTTATGAAATAGAATATAGAATAACTATAGAAAATTCTATTTATTGATTATAAATTGTTTTCTCGATTAAATCGAATTTGTTCAACACTATAGATTTTATATAACAGATTAAACGTAAAATTCTGTTAATAGGTTAAAATTTTTTTTTAAAAATTCGAATTATCGATGCATTCTGTGAATTCTATAGGATAGAAATTTTCAAAAAACCAGAGTTGAGAGACAAAGAGAGGGAAAATATCAAATCCTATATTGTATTCGTAATACAATTGAGAAACAATTTTTAGTTGTCCATAGTAAAATAAAAATTTGTTTATTTTTAACTCCTACAGGAAGAACAATATCTTAAGTTATTAAATTCGAATACAGTTCTCAAAGGGCTTTTATAATTATTTTCTTACTTTGTTTTTTTAGAGAGAAAATATTTAATTAAAAATAGCAACAAATAAATATTTAATGCTTGCATTACATTAATGTATTGAGGAAGAACAGCTATAAACTTACCACGAGATTATTATCATAAATTATACCCCAACTGTCTAAATGTCTTAATTAAAATGGTAACAGGTGCGAGACCTTTCGATCATCCTTTATCTAAATTCTCTTCCAACACTTCCCTTCGACCATATTCTCTTAACCAGACGTTCAATTTCTCATTTATGATACTCACTAGATCCTCACTATGATTTAATTTAAAACAAAATATCCTTATTTATTAATCCTAAAAAAACAAAAAAAAAAAAAGAACAGCATAAGAATCAATGAATTAAAATATAATGAAATTATATATTATTACATCAAACTATATTATAGCAAATTACATTATATCAAAGTTTACAGATTCTTTCACGGAAATAAAATTGTCTGTTTCACAAAAAGTTCCCAAATCGAGAGATGTATAATTGTTGCAATATATATATCAATGAAATGGATATACAGAGCGTTTTCTTCGAGTGAAAACAAGTGGAATCGTATCGTAAACGAAGGTTGAAGGGATATCAAAAAAATGGTTTAAAAAAAGATTGCGGATCGATTCGTATAGGAGGAGGGGGAGAGGCATTGGTATGGTAGAAATTGTTTTCGCTTAAAAGAAAGAGAGAAAGAAAAATATATATATGTACAGAGGGTGAAAGGAAAACATATCACAATACAGAAATATTCTTCTGCAACAACTCGGACTTCTTCTCGGCCATGTTCAACAGATTCTGCACCTCCTGGACCTCGACCGACGACAACGTCGACTCAAGATCGGGCAAGATGGCGTCGGTAAGGCTCAAAGAGGCCAACTCACCGATATTCGTGTTGTCGCGATCGGACAACACCCGTTTCAACTTCTTGATATACTTCTTCAATCCCGCCTGCATAGCTATGCCAGCCTTCGAGTCACGACGCGGCAATTTCAAGTCGTCTGGCCCGTTTTCCTTCAATTCTTGAATCCGATTCGACTCGAATCCGACTCTCTCCATCTTCCCAACCCTCGAACACTTCATCTCGCCCATTAGCGGCTTGCTCGACTTGCTGATCTGCATCGATCGAGCGCTGCTCACGTTATCGGTGTTCAATTTCGAACCCGTCACCCTTTGATGCAAGCTTTTCGCCTTTTCGAAGGGCATCTTATTCGCGTTGCTTTTACCAAAATTCTTGATCCCGCTCGAAGTTTTCCTACGACCAACCTCGCTCGCCTTCTCCTCTTCCTTGCTTCTCGTTAACGAGTCGCTCGTGTTCCTCCTCTCGTACGCGTTCGATCTAGGGGAATTTTGACCCATCCTCGCCTGTTGCCCATCCTGATATATCCTCTTAATACCATCTCTCGTTTTCACATTCATCTCCGACGTCTCTTTCCGTTTCTCGTTACTCTTCAACCTGTCGAAACCCGTTTGGCGAAGGTTTTCTCGAATCTCGTCTTTCGTGGGGAACGATTCCGTGGAAAGTTCCGGTTTCGGCGCAGACTGTTGTTTCGCCAGTAGCACAGGGCTGACGTTTCGCGAGCCTTGTTTCCTGTCGCTCGAAACTTTGCCGAGTTTCTCAGCCGGCTGCTCCTGTTTCCCCGACAATCTCCTCGAGTACTCTTCCGCGTTTTCATCCTCGCTCGTGGCCCTCTTCGACCTGGTCTGCGCTGCTAATCTCGTCTCCTCGCCGGAATCTCCCGCCATCTCCATCAACGAATCGATCGTTTTCCGCGCCTGTACCCTTGGCGAGCTCCCCTCGGACGGATTCTTAATCGAGGAACGGCGCGAACGGGTCAGCGAATCGTTCCTCGCCGACAAATTACCCACGGATGGTAAATCGATCTTCGCCAACTTTTCAGTCTCGCTTTTGATCACCTCCAGTTTGCCAACTTGAACGTTCGATCTCGCCTCTTCGTCCTTACTCGCGGCAACCAACCTCGACCCATCTTTCCCCGAATTCTTGTCCAATTGGGGAAGACTTTTCACCGCCTGATCCACCCATCCCGAGTTATTTTGAATGGACAGTTTGCTAGTCCGGTGTTTGAACGAGTTGCTCAATTTCCTCGACATCTTTTTCTTGCACGTTTCCGACGCCCTCAACGATATCCTATCAGGGTTCACGTACTTCTTGTTGAACGATTTCTCCGGATTTCCGGCCAGCCAGGGCACAAAGTGCGGCTTCTCCGCGACGCATGGCCTCGAGCCGATCGATGAATCGCGGGAGTGGGAAGAGTGAATGTCTCGATACTTGCTCGACATGCTGCGTACACTCTCGGTGTCGATCGAGCTGATAGTCGAGCAATTCATCGACTCCCTTTCGACTCCGTCGATGAACGACAGAATTTTGTCCTCGCGTCTGTGCGAGTTGAAGAAGAACGTTTCCCGCTTCGAGCTCCCCGAATCGGTGCTCGAATTCGTCCTGGAGAATTTCGTCGCGCTCTTCTTGATCGTGGACCGTGGCAACGTTGATAGCCTCGAAGTGGTCGAGTCCGCTCCTGCGCTCGATGGCCTCGGTTTCGACGGTTTCAAGCTTCCCTTAACGACCAGGTCTATAATTCGTGCGAAGAATTTGATAGTTACTCCAACAGGATTTTTTTTTGCGAGAATTATCTTTAGGTGAATTGGTTGCTCTTTTTTTTAAGGGTTTCTTTTTAAGTCTTTTGAAAATTTTGTAGAAGAATTGTAAAAAAAAAAAAAAGAAAAAAGAAATGGCAATACAAGATGATCCATCGTTCATCATCTTTCAACGTTTCAGAAATACCGAATTCGAAACGATAAAAGCCTCGTTAATTCCAACCAATTCACCATTACCTTGTCTCCTCTGTATCGAGCCATCCACAACGGTATCATCGTAAAACGAAATCTTGGGCGATCTTTCATCCTGTCCACCAACGTCGGCCATCTCCACGCGCTTCGTTTCCGTTTCCTTCTCCACCGTTTCCGGCTTCTGCGTCCCCTTTATCAGAAAATGATCCAATGGATGCAAATACTCGGTTTCCTTTTTGCTCATACCCTTGGTCGCGTCGTAATACTCCTCCACAAAGTCGAACAGGCTGTGGTGATACTGATTGTTCAGTCTCAAAGCGATCGTGGAATCGTTGTTGTTCAAATGGATGGAGTTCATGACAACGTCGCCAGGTGGTTGATAATTGTTGTATTGATTCCTCAATGCCGTCTCTACCAATTTGAACCGGTACGCGTCGTAATCGAACGCCGATATATCGACGATCGGTAATTCAGAGTTGGTGGCGATGAACGAGGACGATTGTTTCAGGATAATGTCGTTTTTCTTCACCATCGAGTCGCTTTTCTTTTTTGCATTTTTCACGTACGCTCGGGTTCTCACATTTCTGTAATCGTTTCTCACGTTGTCACCGCTCGCCTGCAAAATCGGCGTCGAGATCGTTTTACGAGCCGATTCCAAGCAAAGGTCCGTGCTTGAACTGGATTCGGAGTCGAACGTGGTGACTGGATAATGGGTCACGACATGGTCGCGATTTTGCTCGAATTTGCGTTGGTTGAGGAGAGGGGTTGGCCAAGTCTTCTTGGTGAATTTGATCGAATCATCCTGGTGGTGGGGGAGAGCATTCGATATTCCGACGGTGTGTGCAAACGGAGATTCGAAGGATGCGAGAAAAGCGAAATTTTTATTGGATTAGATGTTGGGTCGTGTCCTGTAATGAATTCTGGTAAAGGGGAATGGATATGGTACGTCACTGGATGGGGGAGATTAAACGAAAGAGATATTTTGGTATTTTAAAATTGCTGCTAAGGTTAGATTCGATAGTGATGTCTTTGATAAATCGATCTCTTATTTGATTTTATTTCATTCTATTTGAATGTTCCACGTATTAATGTGTACGCGTAACGAATTAACGATTAAATTCAATTGATTTGTAATTACATATAGTCAATTAGATTAATAGTAATTATTAAAATTCTCTTTATCCAGAAATTAATATTCCAATCTGATTTCGATATAATTAATTTTAATTATTAACACTATTCACTACAACGTTCAATACGCGCAATTTTGTAATATCGATCGAAAGCCTCCGATTAAATTTCTGATGAGTGGGCTATTAAAGATCATTTCATCGGGAAGAAAACGAAACGAAAAGAATAAAGTAAATAAAAAGGGGAATAATTAAATTACCACAAAACCAACGATAAATAACAATTTCTCCAATAATTAATTTGCTCCATCTCGAAGAAACAAAGAGCATTCGCTTATTAAAAAAAAATCACGAATAGCAACGGAAAAAGGAATTTATATTTCGTTCCATCCCCCGACTGAACAGTATATCCAATTGCCAAGAAAACCTGTCAGAGAGACGCGAAAGATCCAACACGCGTTAAATCCTCGTTAAGCCTAATCAAAGAGACACGTACTAAAGTGTGTTGGAAACGAAGGATCAGGGGTACCGCCAACAGGATGACAAGCGTCAAAGCGAAAATACTCTCGACGACGAACGGTGGTATCGATTGCAAGGTTAGGATGAGCTTGCCGGGTGCCACGACGTTCAGCATAACGGGTTTTTTCTTCGGTGCCTGGATGATTTCCGGCGGCCGCGCATCCACAAGTCACGTGCCTCATGTTAGACCTCGATCACCGGATGCAGGCTCGATCGATCGATGCCGTTCGTAGCCCGCACACTGTCCCCGGAAACGTCTTCCATAATTGAAACGATCGCCGATAACCCGAATTCCGCTCGTCGCTTTTTTCCTTCGTTTGTCTTTGCGGAGTGGCTTTCGAAATTTTTTAAATCACCGCTCCAACTTGGAAAAACTCGATCGTTCCGCGTTCGAGGATTTCGAGGAGGGGAGAAAGGGAGAGAGAGAGAGAGAGAGAAAGAGAGAGAAAAAGAGAGAGGTACGTTGTTGGATCACTTTTGTGTACACGTATTACGTTTACGTATGTTTGATGGAAGAAGATACGTTTTATTTCTTCGATTTTGTATTCAAAGGAGAAATTGGTTATTTAATTGATTATTTATCGAGGAAATATTTTACATCGTGATTAAACGTGTTTCGTAATTTTGCTACGTGACTTCAATGCACTTTCATATTTTTTCTTAATATCGATATTTGTAAATATCGAATTTCAGATCAGATTAGAAATTGCTCGTTGACATTAACGACTATGGTATCGTATTTAAGCGTACGTAAGATAATTTACGATAATTCTAATTTTATAATATCTTTCCTAATATAATTCATTTTGATTCTTTCACGAATTTATTGTTCGATCTAATATTTCCAAATTTTCTCAATCAAATAATCGACAATATTTATAACTCACTGTGGATTGTTAAAATATTAAATATTAATGCGTCAAAATCATTATGGATGTAGGATTATCTCGGATGCTGAAGATAAAGATATTATTACCCGTGAGAAGGAAACGTGTTGCTCGAGAATGAGGGAAGCGTTACGAGGAAGCAGATTCTCTCGTCTCGATTTGATTCGATATCGACCCAGCCGACTGGCGTTTCTTTTTCTTTGGATTTTAATATCGGCCACGTTTGTCGTTTCACGTCCTTTCGTGTTTACTGTCGCGACGATATTCACCCTCGTTGCGGTATCTCGAGGGAAACCAGAGACCCTTGAAATAATACTTTCCCTCAGGAAGGATATTTTCAGACGATAGATAGCAAAATATCCCTTCAGGTGTTTCGCTCCAGTCGCGCTTGTTGCAGTATTATTCTAATTATTCTTGTTTCGCTCCAGTCGCGCTTGTTGCAGTATTATTCTAATTATTCTATCTCGTCCAATGCTATGTATCGATGAATATTAATTTCCATGTGATAATCGTTGTTTCTTGTTTTAATTAGATAATTTAATATTAATTTTTATAATGTCCATTAGAGTATTATATATATATAAAAATCGATGTATAAAAATATTGAGGCTTGTTTATTAAATTGCGTTGGACGAAAACTATCTAAAACTAGATAAAATTTCCAAATCACATCGCTTCATCATCGCTTCGAATCTCTTCTTTAACAACGAATTAAAAATTTACGAACGAAAATATAATAAAAAAGCAGGTCGTAAATGATCGAATAAACATCCAACGATAATTAACACCGAGGATTATTAAGCTGCAAACAAAATGATAAACAAAAGGCAACGAAATAACCGAATAATATCACGAGGCGAGGTATCAACGACGCCAACCGCATCTCTCTCTCTCTCTCTCTCTCTCTCTCTCCGGAACAATAACAACAATAAAATGCTTAATTGTAATACGATAACCGGTCTAAATGCTCCTTGGTAATTTACCATTCACTTCTGCGGATCACAACGTTTCGATGGAGAATAATGGCAATCCCCTCCCCTCCGTTTCCCCGCGAAACAATTTAAATTATTACCACAGCGCGCGCATTTGAAACGAAAATCCGTGTATCCGCGAGATTAATTATTGAAATTCGCGCTTCGTGAAATTCGATGAACGAAACGCAATTTGTAGAAGGCTGGCAGGCAAAGCATTTGTATAACGGTCTCTGCGTGAACGAGCGGCATAACCGAGTTAATGACGACCAGCTTGAATTATTCCATTTACAATATAACCGTTTTAAGTTTGAACAAGGAGGGGGGAGAGGTCGCTTGATTGAAGTGCCATCGATACCTCGAAAAGAGAGAGTCGCGTAAATCCGTTTAATCCGGGGCTAGATCGTTTCGTGATCATCGATGCTTATGGCTATCACGGTTTCCACGCTTTACTTTCGTATTGAATATTCATAAATTTTCTTACTGCGGGGTAACATAGTCCATTTCAACAGTTTTTTTTTGTCATCTCATTCGTGTTGCAATACAATTGCAAATTCGAGTAATAAATCGAAATGTTAACTAAAGAACGGAATTGAACAGAGCGTAATGGGATTATACAGGGATTATATTAATATGTGTGGAATACGAATTTGAATTTTGATTCTAGGAAAAAAAAAAGATAAAAATTTTTTGGAAAAAAACGCGAATCTTTAAAATCGAAATTTCAGACGAATTTTTTTATAAAAATTGGAAACTCTTTTCTCTCCGACTGGTATGCTCTTCCTCGGCAGAGTAGGTCGTACACATGTCGTTTTGCATTACATTGCAAACTTGAATTATACGTCGAAAAATTCATATGATTTATGAGATTCTAGGAGAGATTTTGTGTAATAATATTAGACATCATTGATCGATGAGAATTTACAGTTTGATCGATTAATATTTGTAATTAAAAGAATATTATTGAAGATCGTATAAGGAATGATCGTTAAATTCTATTTTCTTATTTTCTATTTTTTAGATTATAATGTAGAGAAATATATTTAATATGTCAAAGTGAAAACTTGATACGTTTCAAGATGTTATAACTTTTAAACTAATTTAACTTTGAAACTGTCTTAAGGAAATTAGAAAATATGAATTATCAAATTTGCAAAAATTACAATTGATTTAATTAATAATAATTTATATTAATCTAATATTTATTTGATAATATTAGTCTTCAATTATTAATTATTGAAACAACAATAAGCAGTTAACTGATAGATAAGAAATTAAAAATTTTGAAAAATTAACATTTGAAGATAATCTAAATGTTGAATAGATGTTAATATGTTGATGATATGTAGAATGCAGAATGCATAAGTCACGAATGGCACTTCAATGTTATCTCATAAATCAACTGCTTCAAATATGCCAAACTATTACTCTCTATGGTAGAATCCAATTCTTACTGTTAGTTGTACATTTGTACAAAGTTTCACGCAAAGTTTCCAATCTCATTGTTCTCAGAGTTCTTCCTTTTGTCATTTTCAAATAAAATTTGACCAATCATTCCAATCCATTTTACATAAATATTAATACGACGAAGGATCAGACTTTTATCTTGACAAAATCACAAAATCAATAGATATTAAAACATCAAAACATTCAAATATAACGAGGATAAGGAAGAATGAAATTCAAATAGAAGATATTAAGCAGAAATTTAATTAATTAATTAATCACATAAAATTTCTGTAATGATTTCAAGATATTATGGAAATGTTTTAGTATTGCAATGATGCTTAAATTATAAGTTCATTCGAATATCGAATCCGCAAACGATTAAAAGAAAACGTAAAATAAATAAATAAATAAAATAAAAATAAAAAGGAAAAAATATTCAAATATATACAATAGTTGTGATATGTATCGATCTACGATGAAATTGCTTTTTGAAGAAATTCACGAAACGAGCGAGGTTGTATAGTTAAGAACAGAATCTGTAAACTTTTCACAGCTGATTACACTGATGCTGCCAACCCATTGAAGTAATGAAGTTTAAATCCCTGATAACGTTCAAACTTGGGCAAGGATTTTAACCCCATCGTTACAGACTTTTTATTTTATTTCCTCCCATTTCTTTTTTCTTTTTTCTTTTTTTTTTTTTTTTTACTATTCTATATTTCTTTTTTAATAATGTGTATTCTTGTTAAGCCTCTTCAAAATTAATGAATACAGTACAATAAATTACTCTGAATTCAAAAGTAGAATAAATTTCATTTGTAAAATTTATTAAAATGAACTGTCAATGAATTGCATGCATACATACACACACAAAAGAATGTGATTTATTAAAATAAAACATTAAGATGTCAAAATACTGTAACAAATATAAGTGAGGTCGATGGTTCAGATTAAACGAAATATAAATCTTTTTAACAGAACAATATATCATAATCTATTTTCAACTATACTATATTCTATATTTTGACACATAGTGCATATACATGTAGTTTTATTTGAAACAATTATTTATAGAAAAACACGTTTATTTAAAAAAAAACATCGAGTTAAATATTATTTCTCTATAAAATTTATATAATTTAAATTTAAAAATTATTTATCCAATCTAAAAAATAATCCGTATGCACGAAGATATTAAAAAATATATTTCTTCGTGTAATCACATGTATAAATTCATAAAATCTACAATTAATTAACATTAGAATTATTAAAATTTAAACGAAGAGTTTTATATTTGCAATTAAAACATTAAAAACATATAAGATATTTTTAACAAATGTTGATTTTTATTAAAATGAAAATTTAACGAAAATACAAAATATTCTTCATATATTTTAACATGCTTTTTTTTTAACTTTCTAATTATTTCTATATATTTCGATATATTTATTCTTATTTTCTCCTATTCATACATGCATATTACTATATTCTTAAATTTGTCCATATAATATTCCTTCCTCGATTAATAATAGTTGATTAATTTAAAATATACCTATATTACAAAAGCATTTTCCACGATTGTCAAATATCAAGAGAAATATCTTTTGCTTATTCAACAATTCTGCTTAACGTGCTCAGCGTTGGTTATATTTCAACCGAACTTCCGTTTGCGTCTGGATTCTACGTTAAAACGAACAATGAAATGCATAAATGAATGCATAATATGAAATTTGGAGAATATGTAACGTATAATCCATCTTACGTACCCCACGCGATATGTTTATTTCACGTTTGTTTCTTCTATCATTATTATTATTAAAACATAATCAAAACTTTCCAAATTTCTTTCAAATTAATTCAACAGACAATTTACAAAGCATTCATTATGATCTGGGAAGCGTAAACGGAAGCTAGTCTCGGTTACCGTCCTGTTATGAATGTGTTAACGTAGATGAGATACTGAATAGAGCTATAATCGGGTTCCATTGAAACGAGCGACACAAACTTCATCAACTAGAATTCCCAACACCAGTTTTGACTGCGGGATATCAGTATTAATCGGTCACAGTATTAACGAGCAATAATAAATAACCGCAGGAATAAACGAATGTATATGAAAACGAAAGCAAAATCTTTATTTTGAATATATATATACGTAATATATTTATATATTTCTTATACGTATCATACGTTATTCTTGCGATTAATACTCCTAGAATCGAAGCCTGTTTCGATCTTACGAAGTTTCGTTTTGAAAACAACGAAGGAGTTTGTTTTGCAAGAATAAATTAGAATATGCACGATAAAAATATACGTTTCGATGAAATAATAAAATATATTCAGATTCCATAATTCTTTTAATCAAAAGCTCTCAAGATCCCAAGGTGCTCGAATAATTTTGAACGGTGGTGCAAGCATTATCAAAGAAGGATCGTCCTCCCAACCACGAGCGGAAGCCGAAGAATTTTCCCTCTCGCCACGGCACAATTCCACCGAAAAACGCTCAACCTTTATCGAACGAGTTGAAGTGAAAAACAATATTCCCTTCTCGATGCAAGAATTCTTTCGAATTCATGCACGATCTCTACGTATGCGCACACATAGGGACAAATGTGGCAAAGACATAACGCATTGACGTTAATCTAGCAGTTTCATTAAAAGCGGGCGTCGACTCTGCATAAACTGGGACGAAATAGCCCCAGTAACGAGGTTAAGGATTATCCACAGGCGACGTCGCCTGTTTCTCGTTTATTCGTTTCTCTCTCGCCGATCCCGCGGAATACACGCGGCCGGGAAATAAAATTTCGGGGGCTTTAATTACCGGTGGGAGCAGCCGCCACCCCTCGCCAAGTCCTCCTTCAGGGGTCCGTGTTCTTGTTTTCTTTTCTTTTTTTTTTATTCTCTTCGTCTCACTCGACCCCTTGCTTGCCCGTTATGACGAAATTATTATGCGCAGGATGGGTTTTTTCCCTCTTCGTGGTTAAAACTGGAGGGTTAAACTGGATTTTTGGTACGGTTGTTTATTGGTGTCGGATGATCGGCAAACGTGATGATAAAATTAGAAGGAATTTAAAATAATTGTCCGTTTTGTGGGTATTCGTTATGAATTAATCGCGTGGAAACATTAGTTTTTCGATATGATATAGTTTTGAAAATATGAAAATAGTTGTTATTGGATGAAATGTTTTAAAATTGTAATATTTAAGGTGCAAAACAGTGTATAGTTTGGAAATGGGTTAAATTAAAGATTTTACAATCTGCTACACGAATGGAAGGGCACACGAAACGATTTTAATTTTAATATCGTGCAAGTTTTAAAATCGGAATGTGAAATTTGTAGGAAATTTTAGGAAGGAAATTTAAATTATTATTCTGCAATTATCGTATTTCTCTTTTGTAAATGCAAAGACAAAACTGTGAATTAACGACACCCCGAGTTATTAATGACATACTTAATACTTGAAAACTCTCTCGGCTCGGTAAATCATTTCAAGGGGCAGAAACGAGGATGAACAATCGCGTTTAGCGAAGCTTTAAATGAATCACATTCTCTCAATTCGCCTCCTGTTTCACTCCTCATAGCCATTTAAGCAATTAAAATAATTCAACTCGTCGACGTTATTCAAATAAGTGAAATTAAATAATGGGCGAAATTAAGTTTCACTGTCGCATACCACCAGGGAAATTCTCCTCTCTTCACCCGATTTCAACAATCTTTCGTTAGATCCTCATCTACCGTGAAACTCGTTATATTTAGAACCAAAAATTTCCATTGGGATTAAAAAAGATTTAGCTTTCGTTGTAGCTTCAAGCACGATTTATAACGAATAATGTCAGGATTGCATTACATGTTAAAAAATTAAAATTCATCGAGCAAGATAGTATAAAAGATTTTGCGAATAATTAGATGAAGTTGATATGATGTATTGGAAAAATCTTTTCCTAGATTTAGTCTAAGCGATTTCTTTTTAATTTTTCTTTTAATTTTTATATCAATATCCAGGCGGTATTCATTCATTTTTATTTAAAATGATATGCAAAGTTTGTCGTTCTCTTGTAATAAAATTTTCGAAGCTAACTAAATCATCGTTATTTGGTATATTTATTATCAACGTACATTTCAATTTACGTTAATTTTTAATATATTATAATCTTTATATTATTCAATTTGTAATAATATGTTTAAAAATATAATGATTATTTAAAATGGCATTTATTTGTAATAATATGTACAATATTAAGTAATTTCAAAAATCCATAAAAAGATAGAATATCGAAGTTTTTTCTGGAAACATAGAGGGATGAAGTGAATATAGAATGGGATTGAGGAGACTAGGAGGACGAAATTTTGAAGATAACTGAAATGGAATTTCGAAGGATCGTATAACAGAATTCTGATAAAGTGTATCATGGAATTTTGCAGAGATGAAATTTTAAAAGAAAAGAAAAAAATTGCAGAGAAACAAACAAAAGATACCCCCTTTTTACTCTTGCATATTATATTTCACATTTTTTCGTTTTCCCCCCACAGATAATCTCGATGAAATTCTTCCACGAGTGTTCAATTTAACGCCCTCTTTAAGACGCCACGTTAATTCGTAATTACCGTTCGAATCACGACCGCCAGAGACCCCTACTGGCGTGAAATGGACCTGCATCGATAGGGGAGGAGGTCAAATAAGATGGGGGACGTAGATTTTCGCACACGTGCTTTTTCACGAAATTTAATCTTTGTTGGAGGTGGATTGGAACGGCGCGAGGTCGATCGTGTCTGATTGTATATTCATACGACACGGGCTGAAAAACACGCCTTCGGGGCGACAGTAACGAGAAACGCGACGTAATCTGTCGCTTCGAGGCGAAGTAGACGCGGCCACGCCGTGAAAAATTATGGGATACCGGATATCCGGTTGACACGGATGGAAAATGTCGAGTGTATCGCGGTTGATTTTCTTTTTTTCTTTTTAATAAGCCTTCGATCGAGAGTGAAATTGTGCATAATTTAAGGTTGTCAT
The DNA here is from genome assembly GCF_029169275.1 of Apis cerana. NCBI lineage: Eukaryota > Metazoa > Arthropoda > Insecta > Hymenoptera > Apidae > Apis > Apis cerana. The sequence continues at coordinate 5,094,459 of NC_083857.1, forward strand.
TTTTGTAATTACAATATTGTTTATTTTGTAATTATAATGGTGGAATGAAAGTATGGAATCGATTGTGCATGCAGAAGGAAGGAGAATTTATAATAGCAGGATTTATTGCTTTGTGTTTTTCGTTTCTGATAATTATTTGGTTATTGGGGTAGAATAGTTGGATGATGGATTGTTGCGCGTAATGTTTCGTGTATGGAAGTTGATGGAATATTAAGATGTTATAAATAGATTGGACAATGGTGATTTTATTTTTAAGTTTAAAGAAGATAGTTTTAACGCTAATATCAGGTCTGTTAGGAAAGTGTAAATGATTGGTAAATTACGATTTACAAAATGTATTTTGCAAAGGTTAGATTAGGTTATCGAATTGTTCAAGAAGAAATTTCTTAAAATATGAATTTATATTATAAAATAATAGGTATTTTGATTGTACTATTTATTATCATCTACTTTCGATTCCGATGAGTGGATCTTATGATGTTTATTCACATTTTTACGAACATAAATGAAGAAATGGAACGTGACAAGAATTCATTTCATTCTCTAAATATTATATATGAATTTATTTAGTATAATTTTGCATATTTTATGCATTCTGTATATTTTTGCATATTTAAGCTTACTATAAATGCATTATTGATGAGGAATATTTCACGTCTATTTAAAAGTCTGGCACATAAAATATTAAAAAGAAGTCAAATAAATCGATGCTCGTCATCAAAATCACGATTCATTTCGTCCACGAGAAAAACGTAACCATATTTCGGTCCATTGCAAAAAAAACCTTCTATCATTTCGAACAAAAAAAAAAAAAAAGAAAGAAAGAAAGGAAACAAAAAGAATTCTAATTTTATAATCTCTCTTAAAACGAACGAGATCGATTAAACCAAATTTGAATTGGTAAACTTCTCGTTATCCAAACATCACGAACGATCGTTCGAAAGCAAGGGAAGAAAAATGATGGTGAAAAAAGCGTAGTCGAAGACAGAAGGATAAAAGAAAGTCAAGGAGGCGAGCAAAGGGAGGGAAAAAAGGAATGGCTCGTACCTCGAACAGAAGGGATCTCGCGAGGGAGAATTATTTTTTAATTCCGCCTGAGAATACCGTGATACTAAATAAAAGAACGGGTTGTCTGCAGCTGGGCGAGAAACATTTTTCCAGAAATTGTGCCGCAAGTAAAAATCAAGACCATGAAATAAGTCAAAGTAATCTGAAAAATAGAAATGTGCCGTAAATCAATTTTTAATTGAAAATTGTCTCGCGGTTTTCCTGCTTTTCACGCTCGAATACCTTGCTCCTCTCGTTGTTTCGAACTAAATATCGTCAGAAATTATTTTATTCGTGGAAATTCATAAATAAATTTTCATATTTTCAATAATCGCAATATAGAAGGAAACTCGAATTCAATATTATTACCCTAATTATTTCCAACGTTATCTCAACAATTTTTATTTTCTAATTATTTTAATTATTATTCCAGAGTTAGAATGAATGATTCGCAAAATTATCATTATCATAAATAACAACACCTCCATCAAGAACATCATCGACGAAAAAAATGACGCATTAAAATTGCGAAGGACCATCGAAATCGAGAGAGGAATCGCGATGTGAAAGTGGGAGGAGGGTATCGGAGATGGATGGATCGAAAGGGTGGGAAAGAAACGCATTTTTGCATCGTGGAAAGACGAGCTTGTCCCAGGAGCACGCTTCAACAATCTGCATTTTTCAGTCTCGAACTGGGCCAAGACGATGGGGCTGGCTGATCGAAGGGGATGGGAGAAAATTCTATAAAAAATAAAAAAAGGAAAAAACGGGGAGGAGGAGGATAATTTATTCTCGAGTCGCTTTAAATCAACGATGAAATCAGAGCCGAAAAACGTGTGATAATGAAGGAGGGTGGAAAAGAAGAGAGGAAAAATGTCGACGGTGTTCGTTAAGGAGCGAAATATTTGGGTTGAAAAAAAGAAAAAAATATCGAAACTGTTGGCGCATCGAGTTGCCGCGATACAGCGAGCTATGCTTCATTTGAAATTCCAATGGGGCCGTTACTTTGCGACCTCTGTTTCCTTTGGGGCGCGTTTGCAATTAAAAGGATGATCCGTCGTTTGTGCAAGGATCGCGTTCCACGAAAATTTATTTTATTTGAAAATAATTTATTTGATTTGGTTTTCTCGATCATATCGCGTACGATATTTCGAAGACAGCAACAGGTCTACACGAGAGTTTGCTAAGTCGTAAGGAGCGGGCAATTATAAGAGGGAAAGTTAAAAGGTGAAAGGTCACTTGCAAAATTAAACGCCTCGAAAACGTCTTTTGCGAATTTTCTGTTTCTGTTGCTCGTGAGATTGCATCTCGCGTGATTCTCTTCCGAATTGGACAAGGGTCGCCTCTTTAATTTTAATCCTCTGAATTTGAAAAATAAATCCAAGCTTTTATATTTTTAATTAGACCATGAATACGTACGTAATTGAAAAAATTCGACGCGATTGAAACAAGCATTCTAATACAATCTCAAAAATATCGTTACTTAAAAGAGATTGGAAAATTGTTATCAAATTGTAACAGAATCGTTGCTTCGCTTTTTTAATCAGAAAAGCTTGAATGTTCTTTTCTTTCCCTCTTGGATTTTGTATTGGTATTAATCAAACATTATTAATAAAACAAAATTAATTTTATTTAATTCTTGCGCGTTAATTACAAACGTTTATTTTATCATCATATTTGCCTTTCTTTTCTTTTAAAAAAAAAGAACATCATATATCCTCTACGTAGGATCACAATTGATCCCGTAGGATTAGCAAAAGTTACCACTTTGTCGTACGAGCCGCAAATGATACTAATTTTTCCACTATCGTGCATGGAACGACCGCAAATAGCGTCGTTGCGTCCACCACTATTTGTTTCGACCGCTATGCTGAAATATTTCCACGACAGCAAAACCGAAGAAGCATAAACTTTTTTAGTTGATTTCAATTTTTTCTTTCGATCGATCTTAATAAAAAACACAATACGTAAAAGTTAAAACAAATTTTAAATTGGTAAATTCGTTGCAACGTAATTACTCTGCAAAATAAATCAATTGATAAAATAAAATTATACGAAATTATTAATTATTGATATTCGTTTGATCGAATGAAACGAGTATTTATTTTCTGCGAAATTTTCGTAGATTGGATTTAATTTTTAATGCATTCAACGGTACATTTCGGAAGTTAAATAAAATGAAAATTCCAGCGTTATTGTGTAAAAATTATACGTAAATTCTAGTTTTCAGTTTCACATTGTTCAATCGATGATCGATGCAAAAGAAATAATTACACGAGATAAAGAAACAGTGTTTTATATTAGACACGAGTACAAAAATTAATTACAGAAACATTCCATTTTCACTAACGAAAATAAATACTTTACACTTTAAATTAGAAGCTTTTACATCCATCTAATTAAAAAAAAAATAGACAACTCACGCACAAAAAACCACGTGCAATCGGGATTCATGGACACAGCGAATAAAGCATAAGAATAAACGAGCCATCGCGGAGAAATATGAAAAAAAAAAAAAAAATCGCACAGAAAACTTACAGTCTCCAAGAGGATAGGATGTGGAGTGTAGTTGAATTTGACCTTGGCCCCCGTGAACAGGATGAACTTGATGATAAGCCGCCCTCGCCTCCTGATAACCATTCTGCCTCTGCCCTCGATAATTCTGAACAGCATACGCCCCGGAGAAGATCCTCGTGTATCTGAGGTAACATCCGCTCGGTATCTGCCACTGAAAATCGAATTAGGACACGTGCTCCTCCCCTCCCCTCCCCTTTCATCCTTCCACGAAAATTGCTCCGTCAAAGAAGCCGCGTAAAACTCACCCCGTAAGCGGTGGACGGTATCGGCTGGGGTGATCTTCCGGGACACATCAACATCCTTCTTCTGTAGTATCGCGGCTAAACGGCGAAACAAGTTGTGAATGGCGGGCTTGGATTGCCACTTCACGTTTGATCTTAAGGTTAAATCCATCGCGGAGGAAAATTTCTTGTTTTTGCCCGACAAGTTTTTCGTTTTTGTTTCGATGTAGATGTAAATATTTGGAGGAAAGCTAGCGATGAAATTATCAGCGCGAGGTGTAATGTAGAGTCGGTTCCGGGTGTTATTTTGATTCAGATCGATTTAGAGGAGAGAAGGATGGATAATTGTGTGGGAATAATAATAAATTGGAGGCGATTAACGGGGTTGACGATGGTGTTTTGATACAATACGTGCGATTGATGTTGGAGGTTGAAATGTAGGTTTATTATACGTGTGTAATTATTACTGGTGATACAATCTTTGAGGGTAGAGAGTTATTCTGAGATTCAGTGTAGACGTGTATTATAATGGTATTATAATGTGAGTTAATTCAATTATTATGATAAAATATGAGAATATGGAGAAATATGAGATCTTTAATTTTGTGAATGATAGATTAAACGATTTTGATAATTATCCTTTTGGTAATTCCTCAATAATAATCTCAACATTAATTACAGTTCGTATAATAAATTAGAAATTAGTAATTATAATTTAAATATGTTAGTCAAACAGATTAATCAATGCAACATTCAATCTAAACTTTGATCTAAATTTAATAATACCCAGCTTTGAATGTTATTAAAACATAATTACCAAGTGATTATTAGTTGTAATATTAATTTAAAACAATCAACGATGCAAATGTAATTATCTCCTGAATAACAATGTACTTATTGGTAAAAATTAATAAAATACAAATTAATCTTTTGCAAATTTCCTTATACACATTCCATTAGTTCCAATTTATTGATCTTAGGGGAAAAAATATATATAAAAAATTGATAATTAATTGCAAATGATTCATTTGCTTCTCAACTTTTATCTACGAGCGTATTCATATGTATTTTAAATTAATGTATCAAGAGACGAGGGAATTAAGAGAAAGAAAAATAAGAGAAAGGGAAGAAAAAAAGAAATCACATAGAAGACGATTGGTCAATCTCGACGTTAATTAACATCTTCGTATGGCGAAACGATGAATATGATTTATCAATTCGATGATACGCCGATAATCATGCCAATAATGGCACGATTATTATGCATACAGATGATCAAGAGTTTAATTAATAGGTATTCGAATAATCGACAGGTGGGTTAATTGATTTCTAATTAACGAGGATGTTGTCGCATTAATAAAACGATCCCGTGTCCACCGATTAAATCAATTTTCTCCTCGCAACTGTACGAGGATATATTAGAAGGAAGAGGAAAAAAATAAAAAAAGAATTGAATTTCGCTGGAATATAAACTAAGAAAACGAGGAAGAAAAGAAACATAGAAGAGATTCTTCAAATAATTATTTTGTGGGGAAGAAGGAACGTTGCACGTTCTTGGAATTTAATTAAGATAAAAATTTTGCTTGCTCGAATCAAGGCAAGCTAGAATATTAAAAAGAAAGGGAAGCAATAGAGGGAATCTTTCAATAATGATCAACGCTTTATAAGGAAGATTTAATTACTTATAATTTATAATAAAAATTTTAAGACTTTTTAATAAATTTAAAAACGCAAAATACAAAGGGAAACTTGAGATGTTTCATTAATTAAAAACGAAGAGTTTGGTGAATTATTTATTTATTTAAAAAATATAGTAACGTGTATTTCTATTCGATAATCGAATTTTTCAAATTATGTTATTTATTTTAAAAATTGATATTTAAATATTACGCTTTAATACCGTGCTGTGAATTACGGTGCAGTTATCTTGCGAGGATAAATATTTCTTCGTATCGTATAATGCCAAAAGATTTCAATCCAAAACTTTATCCAGTTTCTAAGAATTTAATTCATTTTAATACAAGTTGTAGTATTAAGTAACCGAGAAAGTTTCGTCATCTTTTACAGCGGAGAAAGAAACTGCGAAAAGCATATACATTTTATTCGTTAAAATAATTATTCTTATTTTGCTTGGACGGAGGGAGAAGATACAAGTAATTAATTTCAGAAAGTGAAAAATTCTTCTTTGACACTCTCTACTTTCAATTCCATAGATAATTAATCTGGCTTAACAAAATTCACTCTGATGATCCGAATCGCGTATAGTAAAAATTAGAAATTTTCATTTTTTCTTTTCTCAAAAATGCTTCTCGAATATCAACGTGCGATAATATAACAGACTTATATACAAAAAAAATAAAAAACACAAGGAAAAGACGAATTAATCACGATTTTCAATCACCGAATATCTCTCGCGTTTACAGCTATTTTCATTACAAGAAGCCATCCCTTGCCATCATGAGAAAACACGAGGCCGGGCTATAAACTTGTCTGTCAACTTGGCCAGAAAATCCCCTCCCGTAAATCACGCGATAAACTAAAATAAACGTAGGAAGCGCTTTGAAATTTTCTCGGGTGGAAATAGTTGCGAACAACATCCCCCAACAACGATATCTCGGTATTTTTCCACCCACCGGAAGGGAAAAGACACACAAGTTGCGCGATAGATGCCGGATTTCCGTCGAGACCCATCCGTATTCGTCACCGTCGAATTATGCAACGCCAACGAATTTACGTGTTCCCTCCGCGAGGATTCGCGTATCCACTTCATTCTCGCTCGAATAAGTTTGCAATTTTTGCGAAGAAGTGGAAAAGAAAAGACGCGCACGTTTAAAATCTTGGCTCCGGATGAAATTCGAACGTTTAAATCGTTGCTCGGATTTTCAATATGCGATATTAATAATTTAGAAAAGTGTGCATAATGTTTAATGTGGATATAAGCTAGGATACATTGAGACAGGTGGTAGTTTATAGTTCTTTGCGCTGAAACAAAAATCTGAAAGGTAAATACGCGTAACATTTATCTTGAAGAATCTCTTTCAATAAAATCTTTTGCTTTTAAAACAGTATCATACAGTAATTATAATAATTTTTCACGAAATTGATAAAAGCGAGTGAAATTGTCAAAGATATTCCCTTAGTTTTCGAACAATCGATAAATAAATTTCTCAAATAATCCCCTCTTGGAAAATTAAAAATTAATTTAAATCAGGAATAAAAAAGAGAATACAAGTAATTTAATAACAAAGAGAATAATTTTATAGAAAAATAAGCAACAGCATGCAGATGAGAAGCTTTCAGCATTGCTTGGGGAATGAGAAACGGCAATGGAACGAACGGAATAAAGTTATGTTTCTCTAAAGAGGAAGGGAGGAAGGAAGGGTCTGGCCAGGATTTCATCGTATCAGGAAGCAATTCCGATTGTACGAAAGTCCTAGAAACGATTCCTTTTCTTTTTTTAACTTACCTCGGAATCTCGACGATGCTCGGATTCTGAAAATGTACGGAGATACCAAGATAAGTTGGATTAATCGTTTTCTATCACGGCCAATCGATGTTATCGAGGGACGAAATTCCATCGTGCGCCGAAGGGGCATAATAATTCTTTCCCTTATCGCGACGATTCGTCTATCAGGCGGTTGGAAATTTTATGGAAGAGAATCATCTTCATTGAATCCATTAAGCCGATGTAATTAGCTCAAGTCGATTAAAAGATCGTGGGAGATATTATCGATCGTGCGAAAAGAGAACTTTTGGCCAAAGGGAACGGATAATTTTCTCACTGATATCTTTGATAATTATTATCTCGTTATCGAGAATAGTGGAATTATTTGCGAATAATTATCGTTTCTTTTTAATTTTTTTAATTGGGATTTATATTGGCCGATATTCAGATTATTATTATTTCGAATATATCGGTGTATGGATTGATATAATTTGATATGTATAGTATATTCATTTGTACACCATGAAAAATATCAATAATTGATTAAACTTCCAATTGTTGATTATCATCGATTTTTTTTTATGTAAAATAAAACGATACTCCATGTTCAAATAAAAACAAACAATCATTCCTCTCTATTTACAGAATTGGAATCAACTTCGATAATTTACAAATCCAAGTGAATTTAAATATAAAAGTTTCAATTTAATGGAAATATGATTCGTATCCAGTAAAAACTAATGTTTCGCTTTCTGCATTTATATATGGCTTCGTGTAATAATTTTAGAACTACCTGTAGGATTCACCAATTGTGCTTATATAATCGTGTATATATTTAAAGACAAAGCAAATAATAATATTCGCACATTTTGTCAGAATGAAAAACCTCTACCTTATAACAAAAGATTTAAATCTGCTCACGACATAGTTAATCCGATTCTGTCTAAAATTTTACTTTATCTATATATACATATATATACATATAAATTAATCTTTAACAACGATAACTTCAAACAGATTCAACGACAAAAAATTTAAAGTCTCCTATCTTTATATATATAAAATTTACTTTTCCAAAGTTCTCTTTAACCATCGATTAAATCTGCCACGTACATACTTCGTTTATTTCAACAGCAATAGCGTACAATCCAAACACGGTAGAATACACGCACAACGTGCTCGGTTACGCACGAAGTCGCATCCAAGCTTTCTAACAAACTGTGAACCAGGATCCTTCCACCGGTGTTCACGATATAACAGCCAATCATCGCGTCCGGCTAACAGGGTCCACCCCACAATTTACCAGGAAAAATATTCTACTTGGTAGCTCGATATCATCGATTGCCCGGCCCAACGTGGCGCGTTACATAAATTTACCTCGTACGTGTATCGAGAAATGGCATTCGGCTCGATTTCCGGCTGCATCGGAAGCGATGTAGCGCACGTTGTGAATGCCGGGGTACATCAGTTGTCCGGGTTCCTGGGATGGGAATATACGCGAGTTAACTTTCGATGGGAGTCGAATCTCGCAACGGGATCGAAATATGTATGTAATATCTGGTATACTCGAGATATCGTCCCTCGAATTATTATCTAAAGAGGCGAACTTCCGTTTATGGTTCGATAAACTTGTCGAGAAACGATCAGATTCGAGCTCTTCCTCTTTCTTCGTGAAGTAGAATTCTTTTCTTTCGACGATTATTAATTTGTAATCTCCCCGTTCACTTCTTTTCTCTACTTCTTTTCTTCTTATTGTTTCTTTTCGATCGATTTTCATTCACGATGAATCTCTAGAGTTCGTTGGAAGGATCGTGCAGTTAGGATGTATTTTCGAGGGGAAGAACTTGAAATATCTTAGCTGGTGTAATTTTGGAAAGTAATTGGGATGGAATAATGTAATAAATGTGATAAATGTATATTTCGGGAAAGAAATCACTACATATTTAGAAACAGTTTTATTATAATAATGGATTGACTCGGAAAACGTAGCTTTAAATTTATTATCGCGTAAGAATTAGAAAATGTGTCTAATCAAATTTTTCTTTCAATGGAATTTAATTATATTATAGGAAGATTAATTAAAAGAGATCTTTTTCGAATGAATGGAGATAGAAAAATAATCCCCAATTTGTATTTAATTTTATCAAAAGATAATTGTATTTAATTTAAAGATTGTAACGAGAGCAAATTGATGGCAAGAAATTATATAACTATGGTAGAATTAAGACAATAAGAAATATCGAGCTACTTTTTCAATAAGTTCTGACATCGATTAATTAACGGATTAATCAATTTTTCTCGTTACCATCACGGTAATTCCAGAAAGACCAAGTTCAATTCCAACGATTCAATCGTTATTGATTTTTTGAACACAATAAGAAACTTTATAAATTAATATTAACCAATTTAATTTATCCAATCATTTATATCCTCGTTCGAAAAACGAGAGAATCAACAAATACCGCAAGATACCCCGTACAAAAATATTATATATTCACTTATCCCTCTTTATCATTTCCAATACCATCTTTTTCCATCTTTCATTTCCATCCTCCGGATATATCCTCCATTTTTTCCCAATCTCTGCACCACCACGCTCACCTTTCACCCCGTTTAGAGGCGGCTTTAATCGACTTAACTTAGCAATTTGTCCGCGCACACCGGAACGTTGCGTTTATTAACCGCGTAGGAGGAAGCTCGCCAATTATCGCACGTCCGACCAATTCGCGAGCACGTTATCGCGTTATAAACCCAACGATCGCGGTGTCGTTCGCCTGCTTGACACGTGCTTCCAAACCGTCACTAATTGCCATCGACCTCAAACTTTCCCAACCGTGCACCACGGAATACAAACGGAAAGTAAATATCGAAACGAAACGAGGATAAACTGGTTGACGAGTAAATAAGCAAAAAAGGAAAGAAAGAAACGAAATAACGTTGATCTTCCAACGTCTCCATTTCACTTTTCAACTCTTAATTAAGGCAATTAATAATTTGAACCATGATCTTTTGCAAAAGTAAAATCGTAGAAAAAAGGATCGTGCAATGTGGTTGATTGGCAAGAAAATTTATGTGAAAAAAATTAGAAACGAGCAAAGATTCTCTTATCTTGAAGAGATTATTTTTTATAAATTTAGAATTAATTTTTATTGAAATATAATATAGATATCTAATCGGAATAATTTTCACGCCATCAAATTTCATCAATTAATCTGTATCTCGAAATATCTCTTCCTATCTATAAAATCCTGAATCCTCAAAAAGAGATCTCACAAGCGTTTACGTTACGATGAAAGTTACAATGTTACAAGTACAATTTCCACGTATTATTAATTACGAAAATCTATCTTCGTTCCTTCCTCTGACTTCGAATTATTAATTCCTGAAGTGAAAAAAATCTTCAAGTGCAAAGAGTTAATGACAGAAGAAAATTACTACATCAGATAGATAACCGCAAGATTGGTGAGTTTGATCGTTAAGGGAGAAAGTTTTAATAAATCGGAGAGAAAAAGCGACTTGGGGGAAGGAAAGAGAAATGGGGTGAAGATTCTTATCCCTTGGAGGATCGAGCGAAAGGAGGGGGTGAAGGGGCGGAAATAAAGGAAGAAATATAAAAGGAGGGGAAGGGATGGTCGTCACCTTCTCGAGATCAAACAACGCGAGAGGAAATTTTCGAGGGGAAATTTTGGAGGGAAGGGTTGGAAACAGCGGGGATTATTCGGCCGAATTCGATGTCGTTTGCTCACCCTCGTTTTGTAGACCCGTTCGACGCCGACGTTGTCGGTGAACGTTGGCTCCTGCCAGAATATTAAGCGATTCCGCTCGCCAGGGCTTAGCCGCACTTCAAAGGATGTCGGGCACGTCGAAACTTTTGGATTCTCAGTATCTGTGAATGGTAATATAATCATTCGTCGGTATGGTAAACAAATTTTTAGGGGTTGCAAGCTTATGTTGAACACGAGATTGAGGAGAGGAGATTTTCATTTTTGAGATTCAAACTGATTAATTTGTGGATTCGAAAAGCATAGTAAATAAATTTTTTTATTTTGGATATTGTAAAGTATTTTTATTTTGAGTTGAAATATTGAGAAGAATTTAAACGGAGGATTTTGTGAAGTTTCATCTTTTGAAATTTAAAATTATGATTTAAATAATCATTCAAGATTGTCGTGCGTGTATAAAAAGATCGTTTAAACAAAAATAATTTTGTAAAATTTATTGGAATAAGTATAGTAATTTCTATATCAACGTAAGAAGATAATTAAAACATTTTCTTAGGGTTTTTAGAACTTAATTTTCGTAAAAAATTCTTAATCTTTCTTTTATACTCTGCCGTTCAATCTTTCTTTTCCCTTTTCTTTTTCATTAACCGTTATAATCATCTCTTTTTTTCTTTTTTCATTAAAATTTTACCTTAAAAAAGATTTTCGCTTAAAATGTTATTAAAATTAAGAAGATGAAATCTGAAAAGATCATCATTTAATTATTTACGCATTGTTACGCGTGTGTCCGATCAAATCAATATCAAAAGATATTCATCAAGTTGTGATACATTCAATGCACTTCGTTTCTTATACATTATAGTTAATTATCGTCATATTTCTACCGTATATTTTATTAAATTAATGTATAATTCTCTTATGTATAAAATTAAAAATAACAATAATAATTTAACTCGGTGTTTATTAAGCTAATTACCAAAACTGGATAATATAATAAATTACCGATACGTTCAATTATATATTAAACAAACATTAATAAATCACGCGTTATATAAAATATATTCCAATAAATAATAATTATTTGATTGCAATTGATCGAAATTTTCTTCTATCAATTTATTATTTTTAATTTTGAAAATATTTCTTTTATCTAATTTTCTTCTATTCCTTTCTTACTCATTTATTACTCATTTTGAATTAATTTTGAGTTAAAATTTCACAATTAAAAATATAAATTATCCTCTTAATTTAATAATATTCTAACTTTTTCCGTGTTAGGCAATATCAGACACTTTGACGCCACCTCGTTCTCACCGCCTCTTTAATTCGTAATTAGTCCGCCCAAAAGGATATAATGAAATCGTAGGATCAAGCAATTAACAATCACTGTGCCGCTTTACCCGAGGATCAACACCTATTTCGCGTAATTGCATATCGGACAGAATCCATCCTCTGACCGCCATCCCACCTCCCTCCACCCTGCCCACCGGAACTCGCTCCAAGGGAGTTTCGCGAACTTTAGGAATGAGTAATTAAGCGAGACTCCCTACAAGTGCACTCGCTGCGCCAGACCAGAACTTCCCACCATCGGTATCGATGCCTCGATTCGAAAATCGAGGCCGATTTCGTTCCAACGACCTTTTGAAAAAGTTTCCCCTTTATCAGGAAATCGATCGTTCCCCTCCATCCCACCATCCTCCCCTTTTTCTCCACCCCCTTCTCCTCCAACTCGTTCCACCTTCCCCTTCTTCTCGCTGTCCTCTTCCTCTTCATAGATTGGATCGCGGCTTTGTCCGATTTCTTCGTTAATGCCCTTCGATCGGTGGACGATCCACCGGTGAATTGTGCTGCACGTTTCTTTCCTTCTCTTCGAATAAACGATTTCCTCCGCCCTTAATTGGCGGCTCGTAGTTTTGCGCAGGTTCGTGAACTTTTACCTTTCGGCAAAGGGTGGAAATGATAGGTTGGGAAAACGTTATGCGTGTACTTGTGCAAGTGTACGCAAGGAGGGAAGGAAGTGGAAGAGAGTGGACGAGAAGAGGGAAGAGGGAGAATTAATTGTACGAATTTGAAAGTTTCGTTCTCTCTGATAAGGGGATGAGTTTTTCCTCGCCGGTGTAGCGAAGTTCGAGAGAAGCGAAGGAGAGTTTCAATTTTTACTACGTTAATTCAGCGTGTTTGCCGTTGTTTGGCGTGCTGTTGTTCGGCTGTAACTACCGAAGTTTCAACTTTACAACTTTTCAACATGGTAGAAATGGTGGATTATGTAAATTCCGATTCTTCAAGTTTACTTTTATTTTCTCCCAAACATTTTGAATATTAATGGAATCTTAATTTTTCTGTTCTATTTAAAAAAAAAATAATGTTATTGTGATTATCATTGAAAATTCCTATACTTTTCTGATAAATAATAGTAATAATAATGGTCTTATTTATTCCATCTTCTTTCTCACTCAACGTTATCCTTTATTATTAAGATATTATATCGTAGAATATCTTCAATTTCAAAAATCATATTTGTATCGAAAATTATTAATTTAGCAAACTTTGATCGATAATTCCTTAGTTCGCAAGAAGTAAGCGTGTCTATAATTGCAGTCTTTCGAAATCGATGAATCGATTCTTTAAGCGCTATTCTTCGAATTGTTTTCCGTGTAATTCGTCCCGAGGGAGAAGTCGCTTCCTTTCAGGAACAGCAATCAGGAACGATGAAACGGAAGTTTGCCGGTGACAGGACGGGCAAAGATTCCGCCATCATCGGCGATTCGAATATCATGAAGAAACGAAGCGAGCAAGCAGAAAGGGCAGCTCTTACAATGGCAATGTCGATTTTTGCGGTTTCACGGAGCTCTCTCTCGTGTAATTCACGACCGACGAATTGAACTGTGCACGGGAAAAATATGAAACGATTGCTCTTGAATTTGGTCTCTTTTGTTGAATTATTTTTGGGCGAGAAAAAAATTCTCTATGACGAAAAAGATGAAAATTTAACCCGTAAAATATCCAAAATTGTAAAAATTATTTTTATTTTCATTTGGCAGATTATTTTGGAAATTTAATTCTCATGGAATGTTCGTGTATTATTTTTATTTAATTCGATTATACAGATTATACATTTTATTTTTTAAATTCAATCAGTAGTTGATTAGTTATTAAAATTTATAATTATTTGTAAATTAATTATTGTCGATGTTACGTTTTACACAAATATTATATTCCACTGTATTTCGATTATCCAAAAATTACGAAATTAAAAAGCTTTTGATTAACTTTACATTAAACTCGAATCAATTAAATTTGGAATCTTTAATATATCAATAATAAGATTGTTTTTCAATAAACAATATTGTTTCCCGTGTAATTTATATTAAAACTCGATTCTTATTGACTCAAACATCAAGTTTCAATTTTTAAAATAAAAAATCGAAAATAAACGCTTCTTCACTAAATAACACAAATTCCAAATAAAAATCCATTATCAAAAATACAAAGAATCCAAATACAATTAATTCCACTCTATTGAGGAAATAATAATAATAATAATAATAAAAAAAGAACAGTCTCAACAAATCACATTCGGCAAAAAGATATCCCATAGAAAACGTAATATCGCGTAAACGTATATAAATCTGATAAAATGGATAAGCACAAGATAAGCCTCGTGAGAGGTAGGGCACAGTTAGAGGCCTGACATTAATAATAGAGACGTTATATTGAACGATCAGGATGAAGAATTATGGGACACGTTTGGTGCACCTCGGTTACGAAAAATCCTTAGAAACAAAGGGACAACGTGAGAAAGTCTGTTCACGAGATGATATGTGATCGACCGTTTTTGATTTCTTTCTTTGAGCGAGCTTCGCTTTAGGCTAAGGTTTAACCACTATTCGCTGGTTAAGCAACGTAAATCATACAACAACTCGAGATCAAATATAATACCGCAAAATAACGTTTCTATTCGAACTGTCGGCGGCCACAGCCATTTATTTCTCTGCGTTACGCGATATAGTGCCGACTGGCCTATGAAACGTGATTACATCCATCGAAAACTCTATCGATTCTCGGTTTGCAAGTTGAGTTTTGTTGTGTGCTATTCTCTCTCTCTTTTTTTTTTTTAATTTTTTGCTAGTTCAATGACTATCTTGATCGATAAAATCGTTTTACGCATTTTGATCGAAATGCGTAAGTGCTCTCTGTGTAATAATGTTTTGTGTATTCTCTGGGTATTATATGTATTTGTGGTGAATGGATTGTATCGCGTAATGAAGGAATTCTGTAACGTTTGATGTTTGAATATGCGAAATATGGAAGATATTGGAAATGTGTTGATTTTGGAAATTATTATCTATTAGAATATGTTATTATTAACGATAACTCTTTATTGCTGAATGCTTCGAAATTTTTATCAAAATTTCACGAGATATATTTTTCAATTGATAATAATAATTTATATGTATAAATGATATTCTTTTTAAAAAAGTTTTATATTTTATCGATACACTTTGCAATTTAAACAAGAATTTATTAGAAAATTAATGTAAATAATTAGGAGAGAAATATTAGAAAATGAAAAATGAGAAATAGATACCCACAATGTAAGCTTATTGTATCCTAAATTAGCATAAAATGGAAACGTGCTTTTCTGAGCTAGTATAAAAACTATACTATGCATAAAGTTTTACGATTTTTAAACTCAAAGGATCTGAAGTTTTGCATTTCATCAATTTTTCTTTGACCATTTTTCTTTTACTTCCAGCGTTTTTAATCTTTTTTTTTTTTTTTTATTATATGGTTATTGGTTTTCAAATAAGTCTCCATTTCCAAATAACTTTTTTTCAAGCTTATTATTGCTATTCACATTATTAATAATTACAAGAATTCCATTTCTAGCTTGTTATTAAATGGCATTTTCAATATCATAAGTTATATTTCATTTCTTTTTTATCAATTAATTTCTTGATCATATACATGTAATATATTTACGAAATGAAAAACAATCTTTTAAATTAAATTCTTCGATTACTTATCATATATTTCAATTTTAAAATATATAGAAAAAATTAATAGATACGTGCACTTTAATTATTTTTGTTTTTGTATTTTGTTCAACAACTCGAATAGAAATTTATAATATTTTCGAAGACATTCTATGACATTTACTATTATGCTTATAAAAAACAAAAAGGATGACAAAAATAAAAGTGGATAAGTCGATAAAAGTCGATAAAAAATAGAGGACAATAATAGAAACGGTGAAATAACGTTTTCATGGTGTGGAAAACTCTTTTTTTTATCTCGATGACCTCAGTGGGAAAGAAACGGAAGAAATAGAGCTACAGGTAACGCGGGCTACATGTATTTATGTGACGTTGCTACCGGAAACCGTCGCAGTCCTCTGGAGAACGTTTTTCCATCGAGTGCTATTGCGTACTCACGGAAACCAATGGAACAATGACGTTACAATGAATTTAATGTGACTACGTTTCGTGAAACGAATTGGTTAATTCGAAAGTCGATTTTGAATCGAAAGTTTGTTGCTTTTAAATTTTTCAAAGTTTGGAAAAATGGCAAAGGAAAAATTGTTGCGACAATCTTTGTAATTATCTTAATTATCGTTGATAAAAATTACATTTTAAATATTTGAAATTTCATGTTATGTATTTTATGTAAATAAACGATCTTCCGCACTTATTAAAAATTTTACGTCTAACAATTTAGATAACTAACAATAATGATTTATAGGAATACATGCATTAGCAACGTGTAACACAAGCAAGTCTCTTAATCCTATGGAATTAAGATCGCAACGCCTAACACGAGTCTCTCATGACACGAAAGTTGCATAAATTCGAATCGAAACGACATTGTTAATTCTCTGGCCACTGATACGTGAAATAGGATTTAAATCGCGAAATTCCTGCCAGTTTGCCATTAAATTATTCTCGTAAGTGGCAATTCTCGAATTTTCTATCACATCGATCGAATATGCACCATAAATCGATATCGATATTTCCATGTTCGTATATCCGCGTTATTATAGTTCGCATATTTTTGTAAATACTTACATTTGTATGCATTACATTTTAAGAAATTTACATAAGAATCTTGCGCATGATTTAAATATTAAATATCACGAACGAATTTAAAAATAGTAACGAATATGTAAGATCCTTTTTCCATAACAAAAGCAGTAAAAAGTAAAATTATTATTTGCAAAAGATAAAAATATTTCTGGCTCAACATTTGCAATTTCCGAACGTAATTCGAACTTGGATTGAAGTTTTCATAATTAAACTTTTAAACTTTACCTCGAAATTTTTACTAGCATCAATTTTTTTTTGTTTGCTTCTTGTGAAGGAAAATAAGATTGTATATTTTGCTATTATTGACTCCATAACAAAATATTAAACAATAATTAGATACGTAGAAATATTTATTGAATGGAAAGTTTCTATCAGAGATAAGATAATCTATTATATCTTTCAAAATTTGTAAGAAAATTGAAATTTTGTCAAATCGCGTTTGATATAGTTCTAAATTACTTTTTTTGTATTAATATTTTTCTTACGTTAATATTTTATATCAAAAACTATTTTAAAAGATGAACAATATTCACAATTATGATTCATTGAATTTTTCTGTTTTCAAGATTGCAAAATTCTTTGATGTAAACGATACATAGTATTTATATTATCAATTTATGTTACATTTTTGATTCATATTAGATCAAAATTTATGATTTTAAATTTCAATTAATATATACATGTATAAAATTATATATCATTATATATTATAGATAAATTTTCGACGACAGATTTATTCGAAAACCCAGTTTCCTAGAAGAACCTGCATTTTCAATTTATCTTTTACATTCCCCCCTCCCCTCTCCTTGCTTCACATTTACACACACAATCGTAAACAAGGCCTATATCTACGTACAACGTATATCCACTAATTTCGTCATAAATCGATACATTTACGATCGACAATCACGCTATATTTACAAACACTCACCTCGAACACGGATCACTATCCTGCACGTGCTAGTATAATTCGAAACGGGCGACCATGCTGTGAAAGTGACGACCGTCGTACCTGCTGGTAAATCCGCTTGCAATTGCTTAGCCCATGATGGCGAAGCGTCCACGTACCTGTAACACAATCAAGTCGTCCATTAATCCATTGATCGTAGAATCTACACTTGTCACGTACGCACAAATTTGTTGAGATCACGATCTATCTGCCAAGGGACACCGGATCGATCGACGACCAATTAACATACGTACGAATATGAATCCATGTTGCATCTTTACTGTCCCTAAGACGATTGACGCGCCACGTCGCGGATGATTTCTCTATCATACCGCGTAAAAGCGTTTACAACGCTCGACTGAATAAATAGAGATGTGAATACAAATACCGGAGCAAAGACGTGTATACTGCTTTGGAAGGAAGCCCCTAAGCTCGTTTGGAATTCCTATTGTGCGCTGCAGAAGGCTTGCGAGCAGTCCCGGTTGCGACATAAGATAAACCATTCTATTGTGGTGACATATTGCAACGGAGAGATTCGCGAAAAGAAATTAATTTCGTCCCGTCGTACGAGACTTTACGACGAATGGCAATGATACTTCGAATGTTTAATGTGTTAATTAATCTGAAGCGACAGAGTCGAGATAAGTAAGTACGTAAGAGTTAGGTTGTGGTTAAATGATGTTAATATTAATTTGAATGTTTGAGTTGGAGATTGAAGAGATTTAATTGATTAATTAGCTTCTATTTTTTCTTTAAATAATTATTCTAATAATCATTGCAAATTATAAAACTGTAACATATTTGGATATAACTTATTAATCGATAATAATATTTTTTTGTATATATCTATTTTTCTCATTATCTATCTCATAAAGGAAATGTTATTATAATATTATTATTAAAATATTAGATCATAAAACTTTGAAAAATCATGATATTTTAACTAGCATTTCCTGAACAACATAACGTATCGCAACCTAACCTAGTTTCTAACCTAAACGATCTTAGCGAACTCACTATCGACGAATTACGACATTCAACTTACATTACCTGGAGAAACAACGTTAGTCATCGCAATAACATCGACACAGTGTTTTGATAAATACCTCCACCAGTTCATGTTGGACTTGGGCTGAGGGAAGGAGACGCGTATCGTGTTCTGCCTTGCGGGTAGTTCCACGTCCATGTCTCGGGGACACCTGACGAACGGTCGTGGCATGTCTGAAGCAACAAAGCCTGTTATTAAACGTGCGGTTTTCCGTGAAACGTTCACCTTACAGTTGATAACCGGTAGCCATGCACAAGACAACGTAACTGTTCTACCGAATGCGTATTTCGGAACGGAAAATTATTACGTACTGCGCGAAATAATCTCTCGATTCGAATTCGAATGATAATCGAATTATCGATTCGGTCTCGATTGCTCGAGGGGATCGATTACTTGCGATAAACTGTTCCCTTCGAGATCGACTTCTTAGTTTGCGCGTTTAATTGTCGCAGTTCTATCCTAGTAATTATTTTCCTACGTAAAAGGCATTTCTGTCGTCATTAATTGCCGCCAGCCTCTTTCTATGCATACGAAATAAGCGCCGAGAGCACCTCGTGACAAATGGCGTGGAAAGCAAACGTTTCCACAAGTTGATTCTCTCGTCAAACTGGTGAAATATGTTCGGTTTCGATGGTAATATTCCTATTGATTGACAGTTAATTCGTGTGTTTGATTTTCAGGTAAATGAGACTGAGAATTTGATGTCTGTAATTGTTTGGATCTAATAAAGATGAATATTTTTGTTGATAAAATTGTTATTTGAGATTGAATTGGATTTACATTATTAACTATTAATTACACTATTAATTATAAGAGGTATGTTCAATATTTCTATATATAATCAAAATAATGAAATTTCTATTAAGGAAATTAATGACATCATATCAGGTTTTTAATTGAGTTGTAATTATTTAATTGAAATACTTTAACAAATAATAAAATTCATAAATATTTTTCTTTTAAATTGCAATAATAAAATTGCAAATCGATTATCAATATTATCTTTAAATTCTTTTATTGTTAAATAAAATCTTTCTTTATGCATTTATTATAAAGTTTATATTTTCAAGAGGCATCATTCATAACGATTCAAAATTTGTTAGAAATTTGTTGAGATCAAATTAATTACATTATTACAAAGCTCAATTTCTGGACTAGCCACTATTAATTTACAGAGAATCATTATCAACATATTTCATTAGAGAGGATCATCATAATCAGAATCTGTGACTTGACATATATTTACTTCATTTCTATTCCTTTCATATAATATCATAGAATTATAATTTAATTTTAGAGACCAAGACAAATATTAAAGTTAAAAAGAAAAAATTTAAATATTGAAGGAAAGATACAATAAAATAGTTTTATGTACACTTATTTATATTATTTACTATATTATTAATACTTTGTTTTATTCAAAATTATTACTTTCTATGCTATTTCTATTTCTAATTCTAATAATTTCTAATAAAAATGAAGAAATGTTTCAGATATTCAATAAATTATTAAAATATTCATAAAATAAATTTTTACAAATTGATTTCAACTTTTACAAATTGATTATGATAACAATTAATAACAAATATGTTATATACAAATAAAAATATATTATATACAATTAAAAATTTAAAAATTCCTAATTCTTGATGAGAGAGAGGGGTTTGATGATCTTATTGAAGGTAGAGAAGTCAGTAGAAAGTTGAAGTTCTCAGACTCCAAACTAATTCATGGATTACACGTCCCAGAGTCAGGAATGTCGTCTGAACTTTCAATTGAAATTTAAAGGGAATCTCACGATCCCAAAATCAGTGAATCTGGTTTACTTTTATAAAAACAGAAATGTTGAAAAATTCTTCATACATAGATTAATTTAGGATGAGTTTTTCTGAAGTCAACAATCTGAAAATTTTCAATTCTTTGAATTAATTCTATACAAATCATCTTATAATAATTTTACAATCAAAAGTATCATTAATTTTTTAATTAATTCGGAGAAAATTCAAAGAAATTAATCTTGAATTAGAAGATAGTTGAATAGGAATAGAATAGAAATAATTGAATTCTAGATTTTATTAAAAATTAAGAATCGAGGTCTTTGAATTTCGCAGTCCGAAAAAGATTCTACAAATTTAAAATCTAGATATTTTTGACCTGATTTAGAATGCATCTTACGATACATGGGATGAAAATGAGGTTCTTGAACTCTCAACTAACGTCTCTCTCTCTCTTTCTCTCTTTAACATCCAAGTGAAGTTTCATAACTCTCGTATGATCTCCAGTGAATTGAATACTTTTGGGTATCATGAAAGTTTCGTATGTGAGATATTATGGATTTTGAATCATGAATTGAAGTATTGAAGTTGGCGATCCCATGACACTTGAATTTTCTATGTGAATATTATCTCGAGATTGAGATTATGAAATTTCCAACTCTATCCTTGTGCTATCATACTGCTCTATATGTTGTTATATATTCCTTATAGATAATAATGATATATAATATGATAAAGCGTATCATATATTCTCCAAATATAAATTATTATACAAAATTCCAATATTATTCAAATTTTTCCATCGGCATTTCATCTTATCACGTAATACATTGAAAATAATAAAAATAAAAATAAAATAATCTTCTAAAGATAGTATAACCAAAGCTATCTTAATTGTTGCGAAATTCTTCATTCAAACAAATGGTTGTATACCTCGATAGCCGGCAATAAATTCCGTCCGTATCAGACACAGAAAAAAAAAGAGGAGAAAACTAGTCAACCGATAGAGCAGAACTATAGAGACGGCGAAATTTCATTGCTGTTACGCGGAACAAAGCGGCATGGAAATCAGTGAAGAGAAGAATAGGCGACCAAGAGAAAGGGAAAACGAACCGACTGAAAATAACACAAGGGAATGGAGGAAATGAAATGTAAAAAAAAGTGAAACGCGTCTCTCTGCAAGCTCGTTAAGCCATGGCGTTAACGTATAGCGTCGTTAGCGACCGGCCTTTACGCCGGAACTTCCTATTATTAAAAGCTGTTTAGAGCGGCCGCGTGACTAATTAAATGCGCCGCCAGGATTTTCGTTGGTAAATAATTGCCGCTGACGGTGATCTTTCTTCCTGATCGTTCGTGAAAGCCATCTGCGAGCCGGCTA
Organism: Apis cerana; assembly: GCF_029169275.1. Classification (NCBI taxonomy): domain Eukaryota; kingdom Metazoa; phylum Arthropoda; class Insecta; order Hymenoptera; family Apidae; genus Apis; species Apis cerana. Next base: position 5,116,704 of record NC_083857.1, read on the forward strand.
CTGGATCTCCAAAGTTTCCACCACCGTTTTGCCATTCGTTTCGGAAAATTAGATGTACAAATCCTCTGGTTGTAATATCGTGTTCTCGACAGGAGAGATGGTAAAGTGCTACGAATGCCAGGTTTGTGGTTACTTGGATAAATTATTGGAATTTATAACAAATGAAAAAATAAGAGTTCGTTGGTTAATATTGACTTACAAAACAAGTTGTAACTTGATCGGTTTTGAAGATACAATCAAATTTATAAGGCATCTGTAAAAAAAGGAACGTAGAATCTAATTAAATTTGCTCGAAAAGAGCTTGAGTGAAGTCAATAGTACAATTATTATATTTTATGTAAACTTATGTTTACCTTTGTATATTATTTTTTTGCATATTATATGTATATTTTTTTTTATTTGCGTAAGATCGAAGTTTAAGAAATCTTGATACACATGTCTAACATATATTTTTTTGTTTAAACTTAAATTATCGATAGAAAACTTGGAATTATTAAAGAATGCTAAAGATATCAAACTTCATTAATCTCACCATTCTATTCCCTTCATCTCAATTTCCAGAAATAAAATCCTCTCGACATCGATCCGTGTGAAACTTTTACGATTTATTTATGTCACAATTCCAGACGTCAATCACGTTCAATCTCAAATTTCCTGGAGAAATCTCCGCTACCTATATCTAATCATTTCATTAATAAAAATCACATTAATAACGTCGAATTTAATATCCCTTAATTTGACGTTCAAAAGACAAAAATTAGAGTTAATCGTAAAATAAAATTTGATTTGAGAAATTGTCGGCTGCGTTGATATTTTCTCAAATTAAATTTTCCCGATCGACATCACCCGTGAAAAACAAATTATTGGAACAGACCGCGAGAGAAAGGCGACATTTCCATTCCTATCTGTCTATTGTCGGGCGCAAGTTTCTGTTAGCACAAATTTTTGTTGGAGGACCAGTCGATGCAATTCCAACGGGTTATCGCCGGTTAAAAGGTCGAAGAAAAAGCTCACCTGAATGGTAACGGGAATCGGTCACGATCGATGCTTGAATGCAAGTCGGTTCCTTCCCATTCCATTGATCCCCGGCCATGCAGTATCTCGTGTGCGGCCCCTCCAGCCTGAAACCTCTTCGACATTGTATATGACATCTGGCTCCAACAGGATAATCCATTGCCCCGGAAGAATGACCTGGACATCTGATCTACAATGAGAGGAATGCCAAAAATACAATGTGCCCCCAGGAGCAGAAATTTTTAAGAACATCGTCCCAATTTGTAAGAGATATTAAAACGATTTAAATGAAAGTATCAGCAGGATTTTATGTCATGATCAAGGCCATTCTCTTATCGATAAGATGATAGAATTGGAGATTTAATAAAATGATAAGAGTAGTTTTCTTTTTATTTAACTTGAAGAATGGTGATGAAATACTTTCTGTGATACATTATTTGATATTGGAAATATATGTATAGTACTAATATGCAGTATTTGTTTAAAATTTCTTTAGTGTAATATGTCTGTTAAAGTTTAGGGAAGATATGAATAAACATGAAATTTAGAATTTTAAAGAAAATATTTTGATCTGTGAGAAAAAAATTCCCTTTGTTTCCTATACTTTGCAATTTTTTTATTTAAATTTTTGAAAACCCTTTAAAAGCAGAATAATAATGTTTCCCCTTTTTTTTTACACTATCCATATCAATTTTTCAAAAAACAAGGAAATACATATGCATACAAATTCTTTTAATACAAAAATTGTCCCATCCATCTCTTTTTTTTTATCAAAATTCACAATCTTGTACATACCAAAGTTGGATATCTATCTTTTACGAAATTTTATTCTGTGTCTTTTTTATATTTAATATTTTCAACGTTGACAGACGAGATTCGTGAATATTTGTAAAGAAAATTAACACATTACATATAACATATTTTTATACATATTTTGCGCAATAAATTGTTACGCACTTCTGCATGCAGGGGTGGTTCCATAGCACGGCATCTCGATTCCGCTGAAATGCAAGTTCTCTCGTCGGAAGCCAACACGAGGTCGCCATTGCACGTGCAGTAGTAACTTCCGGCTGTGTTAACGCATCCACCGTTGCAACCCCCGTTATGGTTCAAGCACTCGTTTATATCTTGGCACTGGTTTCTATTTCTGGGAACAAAAACGGAAATTCATCTGCAGAAATCTCGATGGCACGAAAATCTTTTTCGAGAAAGGGCAATTAAAATTTCCATGCAAAATTTCTTCGACGATTCTTTTCTCATCGTGGAAACGATCGATAAGGAAAAAACTCGAATGAAATTTGATTTTTAAATTTTCATCGAGATTATATCATTTAATATTGGAGATTAAGAGAAGAATTAAATTATTTATCGTTCTTTCTTTCTTTTAGAATTTTAACAAGTTTCGGTTTCGATACCAGAGAATACAATTATTGAGTTTTTTTTTTTATTTGCTCGAGAATCGCATAGAGAGATAAATTTAATTAGTCGTCTCACCTTCGTCTTGGTATATAGCCAGGTCGACAAGCGCATACATAGGAACCGACTGTATTAATGCAGTCATGCTCACATCCGCCGTTGTTCCACGCGCATTCATTTATATCTAATTAGAAACAATTATAATCACTATTTTTTATAGGATGCAATTATTTTAATAACAAAGAGCAATACGTAAATTCTATTATATTATTATATAAATACTACTTTTTTTCTTAATATATTTCACGTGTATTATTTTTGTCTCGCAAGAAAGAAAAAAAAATTCAAAAAGAGAAAATACTTTAAATCCAACTTGAAAATTCATCGAAATTCAGCCTCAAAATTCTTCAATTATCAGAAAAATTTCCAAGTTATCATGTTTTGCCTTCCTAATCAAATTTCATCAACATCATTCAACGATTCCTCCAACATTCCTCGAATTTCTGAAACGCACAACAATCCTTTAGCTATCACGAAAGCCGGAGTATTCCAGTTTAACAAGCGATTAGTCGTCACGGATCCCTTCCATCTGGCCAAAATTACATCAGTCAGGCATGGACGCCGACAGCTTTCCCTCTAAACACCCATTGAAGTCGCCCATACTTGCCTATGCGATCATCTCCACATGGCCTAAATCTCATAAATCGAAGAATAAATCGTGCAACTTTCTTTACTTATCTTCATACATCCGCACGCATATATTTTAATCGTTAAGTTTAAGGAAATATTTTGTTTTTTTACACATACCTATGCAGTGATCGCCCTCCAATCGATGACCAATATCACATTCGCAGCGATAACTGCCGTAAGAATTGATACACTCGTACCCTTTACAATCCATTGTGGCGCATTCGTCTATATCTGGAAACGATGAATTATTCTTTTCGCTTCTTTTTCGCGGTAAATATAAGGTATTATTAATATTTAAAATATTTCTAGAAAAATTATATTATTTTATTTTCCCTTTTAATTTGTTTCTTAATAAATTATAGGTCTTTTTTTTACGCAAAATTCTCAAATGCACAATGCTCGAGGAAATTAATTAAAATTTAGGAGAGTTTTAACAGATTATTATTAAAATGAAAATATTATATAAAATAACGAATTGGGAATGTTATTTGCGTTATCCTTCAACTTTTTCAATTAATAATCACAAGTTTTGAGAAATTTTGAAAATTCACGTTTATGAATATGAATCTTTAATTTCAATATTATACGCGGCGTATAATAATTTCTGGCCAGTTTATTCTGTGATAATGAATAAATGTACAAAATGGAAGCACGAGAGACTAAAGTTTAATGAAAACCACGGTAAAACGAATAGGATCGAAACGCATGAAAGGTGAAATATCGTGACAAGCTATTGTGTTTCCGGTCTTTCAGCAATAATACTGCATGTATAAGAAAGCGAATGTAAATACGTATTGTACACGTTTAATGTTCCTTGACCTGAATTTTTAATTTTCTACGACGTGTAATACATTCGATCGAAGGAGAGAAAGAAAGAGAGAGAGAGAAAAAGAAAAAACACGAGCTTAAGAAAAGCATGCAAAGTATCAAAGGCATTAAAAGTTTCGATTTTACGTGTAGATATAACTCGTATGTTCGTAATTAAAATCGTAAATTTTTTTTTATATAATCCACGCTAATGAAATTTAAAATTTCTTTTAAAATTTCTTTTAAAATTTTGTTAAAATCATTTTTGTTAAAAAACAAAACGTGTAATTATACTGGAATTTATAATGACTATTATTTATTAAATTTCAATGAATTTAAATCCAATAATTCAATAAAAGTCTTGAAAATCTCGCAGTTTTCGTAATTTGACAACATCAATTATTACACCATTAATTACAATTCACATTAAATCTCACGAATACGAATGTTCAATCGTAGAAACGTGATAGATATACATTCTTACATCTGAAATCTCAACAGAGCAAATAAGGATTAAAGAGAAATATGTATTCACAAATGGGAGCAACATACTCACCAACACAGGTAGAATTCTGCATCTCGAATCCCTGCTTGCACGAGCACTCGAACGATCCAACGGTGTTCACGCACAACTGATCGCAGCCATGTTGCGAGCCAGCGCACTCGTCGATATCTCTGCACCTCGGGGGATCGTTCTCATCGAGGCGGAAGCCTTCTTTGCAACCGCACACAACCGTGCCATTCTTCGCGGTGCAAATCTGCTCGCAGCCGCCGTTGTTATCGGCACACGGATCTACAGGGTGGCACGATTTGTTCCTCAACTCGTGGCCGAACGGGCAATCGCATCGATAGCCACCAAGTTCGTTCACGCATTCGTGGGAGCAGCCACCGTTGTCGTGGTCGCACTCGTTCACGTCGGAGCAAGTCCTTTCGTCGTCCTTCAATCGGAAACCGGCAGGGCACTCGCAACGATAACTGCCACGCACGTTGATGCAATTGTCGGAGCATCCTCCGTTCTCCATCTCGCACTCGTTAACGTCCAAGCAAGTCTTGGCGTCGATGTGTAGGTGGAGACCGTTGGCACACTGGCAGGAGTAACTGCCCTCCAAATTGATGCACACGTCCGAGCAACCGCCATTATCCGTCGAGCACTCGTCCACGTCGTTGCACGTTTTACCATTCTCGTCTAGCCGCAATCCTATGGGACAATTGCACCTAACGCCGCCTACGATGTTGAGGCACGCGTGGGAGCAGCCGCCGTTGTTCACCTTGCACTCGTCTATGTCCACGCAAGTTTTGGAATCGTTGGCAAGCGCGTGGCCGTCCGGACAGATACACCTCCACGAGCCCAACGTGTTGACGCATTCGTGGAGGCAATCGGCCAGATCCGTTTTACACTCGTCGACGTCGATACAGGTTTTCTCATCCTGCGAAAGCTCGTAACCGGTTGGGCAGGAGCAAAAGTGGCCGCCAATAGTGTTGGTGCATTGATGAGAGCAGCCGCCGTTTCTCTCCAAACACTCGTCTATGTCCAGGCAAGTGGATTTATCGGAATGGAGGTAGTGGCCCTCGTAACAGGTGCACACGTAGCTCCCTAACAGGTTCAAGCAGTCGTGACTGCAATTGTGTCGATCGTTGAGGCACTCGTTCATGTCGATACAATTTTTCTTGTTCTCCGGCAACAGGATGTAGCCGGAGGGGCACTCGCAATAATATCCCCCTTCCGTGTTCACGCAGATGTGAGAACAGCCCAGATCGACGTCATTCTCGAACTCCTCGCACTCGTCGATATCCTCGCAAGTTCTCTGATCCTGTTTCAATCTGAATCCCAGAGGGCAGGAGCAGTGCACCATCTCGCTACCTTCCTCGTGGTGACAATGATGAGAACAGTTTCCGTTGTTCCGCTTGCAGCCGTCGATCAACCTGCAAGTTTTATTGTCATTCTCCAGGACGTATCCGGTTGGACAGGTACAGTGAAACGATCCTACCAAGTTGGCGCACGTATGGGAGCATCCCGCGCTCGAGTCCTCGCATTCGTCCACGTCGTCGCAGAAAGCGGGCTCAACGGGGTTCACTTTGAATCCTTGGTTGCACCCGCACTCGAACCCGCCCTCCGTGTTCGTACACCGGTGCGTGCAATTGTCCAACAATTCCGAACACTCGTCGACGTCCACGCAGGTAGCGTTATCGTCCTCCGACAGTTTGAACCCGGACGGACACTCGCAGGCGATGGACCCGTTGGAGAAGGAGCAGATATCGGAGCAACCCCCGTTGTCGACGAAACATTTGTTCGCGTAGACGCAACGAAGCTTGTCATCCCCGAGGATCATGTCGTCCGGGCACAGGCAAAACGTCTCCCCTCTCTCGTAACGGCAGTCGTGGGAGCAGCCGCCGTTCCCCTCCGAGCATCTATTCTCTTCCATGCAAACGGTTCCGTTCTCGGACAATACGAGATCCGTTGGGCAGGAGCAAGCCACCCGGCCATCCTCGTAGCTGCAATAATGGGAGCAACCGCCGTTATCCGCGTAACACTTGTTCTCCTCCGCGCAAGTGGCATTGTCGTCGTCCAGAATCATGCCTGGCGGGCAGAAGCAGGAGACGGTGCCGTTCTCGTAATGGCACAAATGCGTGCAGCCACCGTTGTCGATCAGGCATTCGTCGATCTCCACGCACGTCTTCCCGTCATCCTCGAGCAATTTGTAATTATCCGGGCAGGCGCACTCGACGCCGCCCTCGATGTTGGCGCACAGATGGGAGCATCCACCGTTGTCCTCGATGCACTCGTTCACGTCCTCGCAGGTCTTTCGATCGCCCGCCAGTCGATACCCGCTCGGGCACCCACACTCGTAGCTCCCATCCGTGTTGACGCAGGAATGGGAGCAGCCGTTGCTCACCTCGTTCCCCGCCTCCTCGCACTCGTCCCTGTCCAGGCAGCTCCTGTTATCCTTGGACAAAACATAGCCGGCCGGACACCGGCACTGAAACCCGCCACCCGCCACGCTCACACACTCGTGTGAGCAGCCGTGTCGTCCACCGGCGCAAAAATCAATTTCCTCGCACGTCCGACCGTCCGAGCTTAATTCCCACCCTGTGGGACACTCGCACTCGTAGCCATCCCGGACGTTCACGCACGTGTGGCTGCAATTGTGCGCCGACTCGCACGCCGCCACCGTGCACGTCCTATTGTCCTGTCCAAGGGCCGAGCCCTCCGGACACGAGCAAACGTATCCACCGTCCAAATTTTCGCAGCGATGGGAACACCCATGGACCTCTTTCCTCGTGCATTCGTCCACGTCTGTACACGTCTGCCCGTCCTCGATCAACTCGTACCCTCTCGGGCAGCTACAGAGGAAGCTGCCCTCGGTGTTGGTGCAATCGTGGGAACAACCGCCGTTGTTATTTACGGCGCACTCGTCCACGTCCAGACAGGTCTTCTCGTCCTCGATCAACTCGTACCCTCTCGGGCAGCTGCAGAGGAAGCTGCCCTCGGTGTTGGAGCAGTCGTGGGAACAGCCCCCGTTGTTGCCCTCGACGCACTCGTCGACGTCCCGGCAGGTGGTTCGGTCCTGACTCAGCCGTAGACCGGGAGGGCACTCGCAGCGGTAGGATCCTTTGGTGTTGACGCAACGATGGGCGCAGGGGTGAGGATCCTCGGCGCACTCGTCGACGTCGCCGCAAGTGGTCTCGTCGTCCTCGAGCTCGAACCCCTCGGGACAGCCGCAACGGATCTCCTCGCCGTCCCGCTCGTACGTGTGCGAGCAATTGCGATCGACGGCGGACGGCAAGCAGTTTCGCGAGTCCTCTTTCAGCCTCCATCCGGTCGGGCAAGTGCAGTTGTATCCGCCTACGGTGTTCGTGCACGCGTGGGAGCAGGCGTGCTGCGTGGTCCCGCACTCGTCGATGTCCACGCAGGCGAGTTCCGTTTTCGAGAATGCGTACCCGATAGGGCACACGCACTCGTACGTCCCCTCGAGGTTGACGCATTCTCGGGGACAATTGTGGTCTCGTTGCGCGCATTCGTCCACGTCCACGCAGCTTCGACCGTCCTCGCCGAGGTTGAACCCTGGCGGGCACTCGCAAGCGTACGACCCCTCCTTGTTGCTGCACGAGAAACTGCAATTGGCCGATCCGTCCCGACACTCGTCCACGTCCTCGCAGGTGGCGCCGTCCGCGGCCAACTTGTACCCCGAAGGGCAATCGCACACGGGGCCCGAGGCGTGGGGGAGGCAGACGTGGGAGCAGGACGAGTTGGAGCAGGGGTCTGAAACGACGCAGGTGACGCCGTCGTCGGACAGGGTCCATCCAGAGAGGCAGGAGCAGCGGTACGTGGCGTGCTCGTTGACGCAGATGTGGGAGCACTCGTGGTTTCGCTCCAGGCACTCGTCGATGTCCCGACACCTGCCTTTATCGTCCTGCCGCAATCCCTCCGGGCACGACGGATCCTCGCACGTGAGCCCGTCCTGAAGAAGCGTCAGACCGTCGGGGCAGACGCACTCGTAGCTGCCCAGCGTGTTGGCGCAATCGTGGGAGCAATCGTGCTCGTTCTCCAGACACTCGTCCAAGTCCTGGCAGGTTCTCCCGTCCTCCTGGAGGACGAAACCCTCGGGACAGCTGCATTCGAAGGTGTCCCGATGCTTCTCGCACATGTGGGAACAATTGGCGAAGTGGCACGGGTCGACGGGGACGCACAGCCTTTTGTCCTCCGACACGATCATACCGAGTGGACAGGTGCACACGTACGATCCTTGCACGTTGACGCACTCGTGCGAGCATTGGTGAGTCCCCTCCAGACACTCGTTCGCGTCCTGGCAGGTCCTCGAGTCGTTCCCCAACAGATAACCCAACGGGCAACCGCACTTGAATCCACCCTCCTCGTTCAAACACTCGTGGGAACAGCCGTGCCGACCCTCGTCGCATTCGTTTATATCCACGCAATCGAAGAAACCGTCTCTGTCCGAGAACCGGTAACCCTCCCGGCAAGAGCAAGTGTAATTCCCAACGGAATTCACGCAGACCTGCTCGCACTTGTGAGTGCCCTCCAGACACTCGTCCACGTCGGAACAAGTCCTGTTGTCGTCGTTCAAAGTGAACCCGGATCGACAACCGCATGCGTAACCCCCGTGGACGTTCACGCACTCGTGCTCGCAATCGTGAGCGTTGTTGGCGCACTCGTCCACGTCCGTGCAATTGAACTTGTCGTGGTCCAATGTTTGGAAACCTTGGGGGCAGGTGCACTCGAATCCGCCGTCTAAATTCACGCAGGAGTGAGAGCACAGGTTCAGAGCGCACTCGTCCGTGTCCACGCAGCTCACCTCGTCCTCGTGGACCTGATAACCTCGCGGGCAGACGCATATCGGCCCATCCTCCGACTCTTGGCACTCGTGGGAGCAGGGTGTCGCCAGTGTTTCGCAGCTTCTCGCTCGGCTACAGGTGAGATTGTCCTCCTTCAGGGAGAATCCCGTTGGACAGGTGCACTCGAACGAGCCCTCGGTGTTGTTGCAGCCATGAGAGCACGGTTTCACCCCCTCCTTGCACTCGTCGATGTCGCGACACGATACACCGTCTTCTTCGAGCTTGAAACCCAAATGGCAGGTGCAGTAGTAACCGCCTGGCTCGTTCACGCAACCGTGTTGGCAGCCGGGAAGCTCTCCTTCGTCGGAGCATTCGTCGATATCTGTTGGAAACGTATTGGAAAAGTGAAGGGTTGTTATCGAGATCGTGCATCGATCATTTCTTTCCGTAAGTTTGAAATTAATATACGAAAGAGTTATACACGGTGTTTAATTTATATTTTTCGATATTTTTTTTATCTTCCATGCAATTTCCGCCCCTCGAGTTTAAATACAAAGTTACGAATATACGACTCGTTTCTTCTTAATTGCGATATCGCGAATTTTGTTTATTTTCATTGCGGGAACGAAAAGTGTTTTACGAACCAATGCATTCGCCGTTTTTGCTCTTTCTGAAACCATCCTCGCATTTGCCAAATTCTGGAATTTCCGTGATGCCCTCTTCCTCGTCGTAATCGTCATCATCATCGTCCTCCTCCGCGTCGTAATCTTCGTCCTGGAGAACTTTGGTCATCTTTTGCGGCTTGCTCACGCATTTAAACGAGCCGACAGTGTTCTCGCAATCAGTATTATTCGTGCAAACCTTGGATGCATTCTCGCATTCGTTCACATCTATCGATAAAATAAAATTTACATCTAGTTAATGGGCCGATAATAAATATCTCGAATGTAAGAACGGTAAAAGTTGAATTTAATTTAGTCGAGGCTTTATCCACGAACTTTTTCAACTAACCAAAATTATGTATTATGTTACAGATCGATATTCAGAAGAATAAAAACGAATGTAAGAACTGTTACACAAACGTATTGTATGTAACGGTCTCGCAACAAGCTAGAATAGCTTGGAACAAACAGGAGGAAGCGAAATACGGTTACCTTGGCAAGTTTTCCAGTCGTTGGTCAGATAAAAGCCGTCCGGGCAGAGGCAAAAAGCGCTTCCAGGCGTGTTCAAACAAACATGGGAACATCCCCCGTTGTTGGTCGAACACTCGTCGATATCCTCGCAGGTGTGATTATCCGCGGCCAATTTGTGGCCAGGAATATCGGAACAGTTGCACTCGTAGCTCCCTTCGAGATTGATGCAAGTGCCTTGGCACGGCCCGTGCCCGTTATTCACCAGGCACTCGTTAACGTCTGAACGAGAACAACCAAGCAATCTTGTGAATTGCTTTCGAAAATTTAACGGAGGGAACGGGCGACAGTCTACCACGGCCGTCGTTCCTCCTCTCGAGACGGTATCGAGGACCGATTGTATCGTCAACGCGCAACATCGGACTCGAGACATCGATTCATTACTCTCGTTTCGCACTTTGCAATTGGAGTTGAGATCTCGAAACGAACGAACAACGAAGTATTCGAGGAAATGAGTTTTTTGGTTAGCAAGTAACAGGTTACAGTCACTGAGGTGGGTATATGATTGTTTATAAAAATATGAATTGATGAATATTAATTAAGGAAGAAGCTTTTTCATTTATGAGAAGTGAAAAGGGAGAAGAAATATTTGTATGTTGGGTAAGAATGATTGTTTTCTATTTCGTTTAATAATAGGAAAAACAGATTTTTGAGTATAATTTAGAAAATTAGAAAATTACCAGATGCCAGAAGGAATAAGCGGAATTAATAGGAGAGCAGCATGAAAAGTAAAGAAAGATGGAGAAGAATTGATCAAGAGTGCTATGAATATACAAGAATGTACAAAAAGAAGACCGATGAGGAAAATGAAGAGGAATCTATTTAAGTATTTAATTTACATAATTAATATTAGTTCTGCGATTAATACGAAGTGTAAACAGATCCTGATAAATGAGATTATTTGATGTTGTTATAGTTGATTTCAAATGTAAACATTTGAAAGAAAGAAAGAAAGAAAGAAAAAAAGAGAAGGAATCGCGACAATAATAATACACAGATAATAGATTCTTGATTGTTTGGACACGTGTTAATGGTCCTTTCAATTATCCAAGCATCGATTCGATTCGATTTCCAATCGAACTATCTCGTAAAGTCAATAAACGCCCATCTGATTTTGCGCAATATGCTACATTCTGGTAATTTCGTGCTTCAACAACCGAAATTCACACTCTATTCTAATTTTATCTATTGGAACAACTAATAGGTGCAAGAAGAATATACTCTAATTGCCATTAATTATTGCCATTAAACATTTAGAATTAGAATATCAATGAATTTAACCAACGCGAAGAACGCTAATTGAAAAATTAATTCAATCGTGTTAATGTTATTATTCCGTTTAAATACATAATTTCTACTAATTATTACGATAATTAGTTTCCAAATGAATTAAAATTCGTTTCAAAAATTACTCCAATCCTATTTATCGTAATTACAAATAGTATAAACAAAATCGAGGATTTTTCTTTTTAACAAGAATCGATTAAACGAAAACAAATTTTCCATGAATCAAACGTAGATTAAAAGTTCTTCCACGAATCCATCCCATCGTGTTTATATCGTTTATAAATAAATAAAAAAAAATCTTAAAAAAAATATCCAAACTTGTAATTAGTGAAAACACGATAACCAGTTTAAGGACCGTTAAAACTTGCCTGAAAATTTGTTCAATCTCGTTGATTTAATCCACCGTCGGGGAAGTTGAATCGCGCAGGATTATCCGTCTCAAAATTTTGCTTTCGAAAGCTTTTCCGAGGAAATAGCTCGTATCAGATTTAAATTTTCCCGTGTACAACGCTCGACAACAGTGTTTGAATATTTCCTCCTCCCTCCCTCTCTCCCTCTTTTTCTCCTTTATTCACGGCTCGAGGGTTAATCAGTTTGAGTTAACACGGGACACACGGGGTAAAACGGCGTCCAAATGAACGAACCGCAACGCGTAATTCGATAAACGAGGGGTTGTTTGTAATTCTTGGTTCGGTTGGTGGGTGAACCGCGAAAAGCAACACGGACGCCTCGCTTCCTTCGCCTTAGTTAGCCAATTTCCAGCGAAAAGACAAATTTCGCGGGTATCCCGGCGGGGTGGAAGGCCTCGGGATTGAATTAATCCGTCACCGAGGGGTTGAGGCCGCTCACCGTGTTAAATTCTTTGCGCGAATCTTGCGAGCGTTTCCCTAGTTAAACGTTGCATTCGGTTAATTGACGGATAAATTGAAACGGATATCCCTGTTACATTTTTAATTTTTCCTTTTTTTCTTTTCTCTCGATCGTCGTAATTTTTTGAATCTAATAAATTCGTAATTCTTAATCATTTCATTGTCGGTTTAATATCTGTTCTGTACATTTTTAAAATTACGACGCAAGCAGTAAACGAAAGATCGTTCAATTATTCATCTTATTTTCATCATTTGGAGGGGAATAATATAACTTGCTTTCAAATAATAATGTTTTAATTACGATATTAATTTAAATAAGCATCGTTTAATTAGAATTCTTCGTTTCATTTATTCGAACTCTATCTTTTTAGATAATTATAATTCCACTTTAATTAAACAATCATTGTTCCATTTAAATTGTACTATTTAACGGTTGTTATTTATCCACGTTCATAATTTACGACACGAATCGAATCAATTTTCCATCGCAACGAAATAATATTCCGTCAAAGAAAAATAAATTATTTTTTTCTTACTTAGTAGAATTTATTTTATTGTTCGGCTCGTGTTTCATCGATTTCAAATTGTACTACTGAACGTGCATATATACGCTCAATTCTCCTTTTGCTTATAAATCAACAATCTCAGATATTTCTATTCCATGATAAAGACTTTTTATCATCAGTTTCAAAATGATATTTCAAAGAATCATATAAACGTTTGAGTAGTATAACGTACGATTTTTTCAACGTTTGATTCCAATTTTCAATTCCTCGAAAGGGGAAATAAAATAGAATGAAAAAGAGAAAAGAATTCGACTGATTTAATCTGGTCGTAAATGCTGACTGATTTATTTTCGCGTCTTGGGCTAGAAATCTTTCGCAGGGATCGTGTTCAGAGAACGGAATAAAAATCACGAATGATTGCGTCTACAAACCGAAAATGCATTATCGATCAATCGTAAACTGGTTACGCGAAGTTTCTAGAATATCTTCGTGATTATAAAATGATATTTTAAAAAAATTAATGGAAAAACCACTCGAAATTGTTTATTTTCTTAATTTCTGTCAGGAGTTGTATATCTTTATAATCCATGGAAAAAATAATTAACAATCTTCTAAATGAAATAATTGTTCATTTACTAAAAATTAAAACAGAAATTAAACATTGTACTCTGTTTCGATTGGCCAATTTATAGTAGGTTTTAAACTAAGAAATAATACTTTAAGATGTATATTTTCCAGATATATTCTTCGAGATTAAAATTTTCTTCCAATATGGGTTATAATATAGCTTAGTTATATCAATTATATTAAAGCAGTTATTGAGAATGAAATTAATTTCACGACTCACCCAGACACGATTTGCTATCGGTTCCCAATTGATAACCAGAATGGCATTCACAATGGAAGGAACCAGGGTCGTTGTGACAAATTTGAGCGCAACCAGCTGTACTTTCGGCACATTCGTCTATGTCTGTGAAAAGTCAACAAAGAAACATGTTACCAAAACAATTAATATTTACAACGATACGTCGAATTGTCGCAATATATTCGCATCTTTGTCTGAAATTTATATTTTTATCAAGAATGCTCTTTGCGCTTTTTTGTTGCAGCTTCAAAAAATGTTTACAATTTATATTTTACTTGAAATATAGAACTTTTGAAATATTCCAGTTTTTATGACTCTTCTTTTTTTTTAAAGTTTTACAAATAAAGGAATGATAAATCCGTTGAATTTTGGAAAATTAATTGGTATTTGTAAAAATAACTTGATATTATAGAGAGAATAGAGTATATGCAAGAGTAAAAAAACCATTACACGTCTTATAAAACGATTTATTTAATAAATCAAATCAGAATGCCACTCCTTCCCACATAAAATCATGAAATATAAATCCACAACTTCACTGGTACCATTAATTTGAATAAATTACCGTGAAAGAAAAGGAAGCGATAGAGTAAAATCTCGGTCGACGAAACGAAGCATCTCTATTTATACGCGACAATGCGACTTGCATATCAGCGTTGAAACACGTGAATTCTAACACGTGAACTGTAAAGGCGAGGGCGGTTGCACTTGAAACACGAGGTTCGATTCCACCTCGCGCATTCGTTTTGCACACGGAGATGCCGACGTCGATTAGCATACAATAGGGACTACATAGACGCCTCCACCCGTGTTCCTTCACCGCGAATCGCACAGCGCCGCCTGTTAAGTTGAGTAATCGACGCGAAAGTGGCCGGTGATTTATGCTTCGACCATCGGTGAAATGGAACGATTCGCGATTAGTCGTCGATCGACGCGCCGATTGTTCCTCGACGATGATCAGGATGATGGATGGTTGGTTGGGGCTGTGTAACGGGATTATTTTAGACCGATTCTGATGAAATTTTCATTGCTCGATATTCTTAATAATATCGATTTCTTTTTGCATTCTCCTCGCATTTGACATTTCTAAAAAAATACATATGTGGATTATGTGGAAGGAATTTTTAAACATTTCAAGATTTACTTCGTTTCTCTCCTGTCCGTTTAAATCTGGCATGTAAAATATTATACGTTCCGTATTTTTCTTTTATTCTAGTATTTTTATAGTAAAAAAAGGACTAGAAGAAATTAAAAATTTTATCACCAAACCCGTTCAGAGAATAGAGAAAAATATACCGTTGAAGTCGATTTTTGTTTCGTCCCGATATCTCGACCCGTTGTCGAGATATAAGAATTCAAAGTTTTCACAGTTATGACAGAGATTATGAATGGGCTCGCGGCCCAGTGACCTAGATTTTTTTTCTACTACGCGTACTACGTTTTTCCAGGAATCGCGTCTGCCAGTTGTCTGGAGTTTGGAATAGGTCAGTGAGGCGAGGCACGAGCGAGAGGTCCGAGTAAGCGACAAGAACGGAGATAGTAAACAGTTAAAAATTATCCTTTCCTTTACACGACGATATCTCGGGAACCGGAAGTCGTATCGAGATGAGCAAAAAAGCGTTTCGAAGGGCAAGGTTCACCGCTTCTAATGAGCTTTCATTCATCGATTGGAAATAATTATCTTCGGAGTTATAGCGGTTTGAAGTTTTCGTAATTTTAATAGGCTCTAATCGAGTTTTAAAGTAAATTTTGCGTTAGATATATCTATTTTTGAACAAAACTAATTTGTTACGGTATATCGTAGATTCTGATCTACTTCAGAAGTTTATTTTAAATTCGAAAATGCAATTTTCTTTATTCTATTTTTGTTTTATTCCGGAGAATTCTTCCCTTCTTCGATCAATTAAAACATTACGTTCACAGCCTAATTATAATATTTTCTTTATAAATATACATTATATACTTCTTTTTCAAATGTTATTTCTTACAGGATTACAAGTTCTCTTTCCTATAATCTCATTATTATTTTTTTTTTAGTTTTCGTTTTCCAATAGTCTAACAAACAAGAAAAATTTTAACAAGTTATTAGATAAATAAACCCCTTGTTTCCAAGGATTAAATATTATTCAATTCTTAATGCTGACAAATCCTTGGGTTCGATCCAATATTGAAATATAGCATAATCTATGGTTGTCGTTGGAACAGATAAAAAGGCTTAGAATTTTTTATCCTTAGAATCGATGGCTATACACGGCTATACCTATGCTTCTTCCATACGATTTCGTCGAAATCCAAACGGGATTTAAAGTTAGAAGGCCATGTAATTCGACGTATCGAAAAAAAATGATACGATCTTTGAATAGGGATATCGTAAATCGTGAGATCTCGTTTTTCTTAAATAAATCCCTCGAAACGCGTAAAATGACTTTGTTTTCGCGAATTTTTTTAATTTTCAATCTTGGAAAGTGAAATATCCCGTTATTTCTAACTTTCTAAATAATTAATCAATATATAACTAATAAATTATTTCGATAATACATTATTGTAGAGAATTTATAAAAATTTTTAAAAATCTAAACTTTTCAATTTAGAGAAGATGTATTGTTATGTAAATATTGCAAATATTTCGAATATTTTTAAAGCTGTATTAAGCAAATTCAAAAAAAAAAAGAAAAATAAATTTCTTAAAAAAGTTTACAATACAATTCAATCGAGATATCCGTCATCGCAATGACGCATCATACAAATATAATATCCGTAAAACTGATGATTCTTTCTCCTTCGCCATAGTGGAACAATAGTCTCAATTATAACAAATGAAACATAAATCACCTATGCAGGAAGATCCTTTGACGCGGAATCCATCGAAACACGAGCAGTTCACGCCTGTTTGAGTATCTTCACACACATGCTCGCACCCTCCTCGATCCTGATTGCAACGTTTCACGTTATTGAGTGTCGCTTCTGGAACAAAAGCCAATGAATTTTTTCGCTATCCGGCCGACTTTCCATCGTCGACTTTAAATTGATCGAACGCGATATTTTTATCGATTCTTTGTACCTCGTGTACGATGTTATACACGGTGACGAGGTTTCAAATTTATGAAACGCGTGGAAAAATATTTTTTTTTTTTTTTTAATCTCTGTAGGTTGGTCCTGTAAAAACTTTTTTTTTTCCCGCCTCCCCTTCTTTGAAAGGAATTTCTATGCAAAATTCTGAAAGATGAAATTCAACTGCATATGGAGATATGGAAATTAATTTGTAGCACAAAGAATTTTTTGTCACAGTAATAACGTATAAATTTAGAAGTTATGCGTTTCCTTTCGACGGATAAAAATTGTTGGATAGAAAATCAAATATTGGAAGAGGCGGATCAGTTACATTCTTTGAATATAATTTAATTAAAGAAAGAAAACTTTTGAATCGCAACGTGATCGATTAACATCGATTGAATTTCTAAAAATCCTTCGATCACGATTTTAGATTTGCAGAAAACAATCTCGATATCTCAGAGAGATTTAAAAACTTGCGCGAATATCTCCGCCGATATTCGATCGGGCTGGGGGAAAAAAATTTAGTCCATTCAACTTTTTTAAAGTAAAACGAAAAACTTTGGCGCGGTGAAAGTTATTTCAATCTCGTTTACGGTTTTCGCGAAACACGGGAGAAGAAGTAAATACTATTATAGATTCATCGATGAAAAAAATTTAGAGAGTAAAAATTACTTGGAAAAAAACTTGCATTTTCCTTTTTCTTTTTAATTATTCCCTCTTTTCTCCTTCCCATATTACCTTCCACTTTTACGCAACGCGGAATCGCGCCTAGCCAAGCGCCATCGCTGCAGAAAAGTCGATCAGTCGTCGAGTCCTCGAAAACGTATCCCTCGGTGCACTCATAAACTGCAACTAGGTATCGATTGTACGGCGGTAGAACGCTTTTCCTTCTGAAAAAGGACGATACATTGAGAATGAAAACGTTCATAAAATATCTCCGTGGAGCAAGGTAATTATGTTTCGAATCATTTCAATAGACAATGGAAATGAAAGAAAGAAAATTGTGTGGTAAGATCTGCAAAGGTATAATATTTTCACGTTCGTTTGAAAAATTCTATTGGATAACGATATTAATAATGATTAAGTAGAGAAACTTTGCAAAAATCAAGATCTGTTAATAGAATTAACAAGATTTAACTTAAATATAGAATCGAGTTAGATTAGAACTTTCCTGTACGAAAGCTTTCCAAGTGCAGGATGTACAAAGATCGTTGATAGGTAATTTCAACTAGGAATATGATAATAACAATGTTGATGAGCGAGATCGACTTAAGCTAATAATCCATGAGAAGTTAGATCGTGAGATAATTAGAATTTGCATGCATATGAAACGTTGTCACCGAAACTTTTCGAGTAAACTTGATAAACTTCGTTAATAATCATAAGAATCATCAATTCTGGCTGATAAGAACAACTAGTAACACACACATATATATACAATAAAAAAATAAATAAAACCACAACTTGCACAACAATTTGCACCGCGAGATTAAAAAGAATCATTGGTGAGATTTCATTCCACCTCGAAAAGAAGTAGATACGTGTACAAACCTGGCATACTTGGCGGGATACGCGTTTTCGACCGGGGGAGCTTTGGTAAATCCTTTCCTTCGAGCTTTCATGATGCAGCTCAGATCCAGCCTCGACATTATTGTTTCATTCAACGCAACGCGTGGCGAAGCCGGAGGCGATTCGACCGCCGACTTCTCGCCCCCGTGCCTCATCCTCTGCCTCCTCTCCTTCGCCTTCCTCCGCTTCTTCAGCTCGCCGATCCTCTTGCGCGCCCTCACCCGATCCCTCGCCGCCTTCTCCTCGCCCGCCACCGTTGAAATTGGATCATCGCCGAGATACAGATCGGTGCGAAAGTGTCGGAATCTGTTGTCTGAATGGGAATAGAAATTGTGAGAATAGAAACAGGGAGACGAGAATTCTTTTTTTTTTTTTGGAATATCTCGAAATCCGTGGCGATTCGAGGCACGATTCGAGGAAGATATTGAGGTGGAGGTTGGAGACGGGGATGCGATTTTGCGATGTGAAAAGCGAGAGGTGAAAAGAGTTTGAAAAATTGAGTAAATGTACGAGATTTTCTTTTTTTGGTTTTTTTTTTTTAGAATGAATATCGGTCGAGAGATGGTTGGGATCAAAAATTTGGAACGCTTAGTTTCTTCTTTTTGTTATTATTATATTTAATGTATTGTATTTTTTTATGTAGATGATGACGACGATGATTTAAAACGGGAGAAAATATTTGTGAATGTTAATAGATTTGATAATAAATCGAATTTGGCCGAAGTCGAGAATCGTGTTTTCTTAATTTCGATGAATCTTATGCTCAAAAAATATCGCGAAGATAATTATTTATTTAAATATTTTTAATTCAAATATCAGAATAGCTCTTTTTCAATAAATAATATATATTTTTATGGCAGGAAGCTGAATATTTTAGTAAAATTAAATTATCATAAGAGTTTATCTATCAACATTAATTAATTTCAATTTTATATTTTATTTTACTCTTCCTTCAATAGAAATTCGCGAATTTAAGATTATACGTAAGGATTACGTGATTCTTTTAAAATAAAATATGCACGAATATATACAAAAGTTAATTCATTAACTATGTCTGATTATCGCAATATATATTTTACTGCAGCGGCTGCCTCTAATGCCTGATAATTGCTATACCTATGCTACTGTAATGCAATCTATCGTACAGTTATATTCTTTTCTCTCAGAAAAAATCACGTAATAAATAATTATTAACGTTCATAATAAGCAGAAAGTAAAAATTATTAATCACTATACCAGTTAAAATTAATTTCTTAATTTTCATGAATCTTAAATTTTTCTTAATGTAAACTCATCAAGATACGTTCCAATCTACTTAGAACTACTTTAGAAATCGTTTTCCATCCCTTGAAAGAATAAGAAAAATAGATGCAAGAAATTTTTATTAAACAAGTATTCATACGTTTTACTTATCAAAAAATCGGATATATTATTACAAAACTTAAGATTTCGAGAAACGAAGATGTCTTGTTCAATTCCAACACATATACATAGAACAAACCCAAAGGAAAACGAGAATTTGAACGAAAACAAGAAATTTCCATTTTTAAGAATCTCTTTTTACAATCTTCCTTAGAAAATGCATCCATCCAATATTCTTTTCTTTTTTCCATGGAACAACATTACACACTTACAAGTTCCACACTCTATATTTCTTCACAAAATTTCCTCGCTCACCAATCAACAATTATTGATCTCACCATGGAAAAATCGATGGAAAAATGAAGCCAAATCGAATTCAAATTTCAGCGCAGATTGAATCGGGATTGCGTGGGTCGTTTGTCATGTTACGACGAGCGTCATCGATTGAATTCAACGTGCGTGTGCACGTTAATATTGTTTATTACGGTGTCGAGGCGAGCAGTAAATCGCGATTACGATGATCGCGCGCGCCATCGAGAGCGATCGAGGTCTCGCTCGGTTTCCGGCCGGGGAGGGACATCCGGCCGTGGCAGAAACTTTGCTCGTAAGTGGCTCGCAGCCGTATTGAGCTTTCCGCCGATTTCGTTTCCTCGCCAGAGGGTTCGATGCGCGGGGAGAAGTTGGTGGAAAGTTTTCCAACGGTTGATTTTTGAAAGATAATTGAAAGGGGTTAAATAGATTTTCGGATTGAGAATTTAATCTTCCGCGTGGAACTGGAAATATCTCTCGCGTGATTGATATATTTTGCAAGGAAAAGTCGTGAAGTCGAATTTTTAATATTTCTTTTTTTTCATGTTTCGTATATAATCCTATTATAAGTAATATATTGTGATACGTAAAGTAAATGTGTAATGTTTTAAATCATAGTTAGAGTAAAATAAGAGTTTATTATATAGTAGTGTTTGGTAAGTGGGAGCATTAGAATAAACAGGATTGAAAATTAATTTCCACGAGCGCGGAATATTTACATAGAGGATTGTGCAGAAAATTGAATATATTAATGCGCATTATCATTTTCATGTTATATCAAATTCAAAATTTCGTGCAATAAAGTCATTAATAATTTAATATTTTAAATTCATTTTTGGAATTAATCGAGGACGGCAATGAATATTTTGGGCGAGCTCATTATTATATAGAATTATTATTAAATTTATTTTAAAATGTAAATTTATTATCATATTTGTGACAATAGTCGAATTCTAAATAATAACGAATATACAATCTCGATTCACAGAAATCCACACTGATTAATCAATAATTCTTTCTTGGTTTAACGATCTAATAAACGAATCAACTACTACTTCTCTAAATAAACTTCAAAATAAGATCGAATTCATTTCCTTTATATACTGCAAAAAAATTCTTATCGAAGCGATTCGACGTGAAAGAGAAACATTTCAATTTGTTATGCGATAAATTTCATTTCTTAAAGTTTAATAAATTATCAAGTTTCGAAATATAATTTAATTAATATAATATATTTTATATTTAGTTAATTAATTTCATTATAGAATTTGAAATTTTTGATTCTATAACTATTACAATTATATTATAAAAGATATGTGGATACTTATATTATAATAAAAGAAAATCAGAAAAATATTTTAATCATGTGTATGTAACAAACTTTACTTCTAAAATCCAATCATTTTCGTTCCTCGATCGATCACTATCAAAAATTCAATGCCACACGTTAAATTAGTTTGGTCAACGTAATCGATATTGCCTTTATGCAAAATCGTTCAATGATTCATAATCGCACGATTTCGAAAGTTCGTCTGCAAGCGTAACCTCATAGTTACCCTAGTTCTGACTTTAGAAACCCTTTGTCGTTATCGATTAATGGAGTCAAAGCGTTTCATGGTGTATCGAAACAATTTTCTTCAAAATTATAAGAATATTTCCCTCGAAAAACTCGTAAAAATTATCCCGTTTAATAACATAAAGAAAATTATCCAACCAACGATCCTTTATTATTCTCAAGAAGAAAAATTAACAAATAAATAACAACAAAGGCAAAACAAAGATAAGAAAAATCTTTAATTTTTATAACTTAAAAATTGTCTTTATAGATAATTAATATACAGCCGATTATATTATTGATCGCACAAATAATTAAAAATTCAACAAGCCTTTCTTTTCGTAATACCCTCGATTCGTAAATATTCGAATTTAACATTATTCCATTGGAAAAAACAGGTTTTAAAAATAAGTACACCCTTGTTACGTTTACACAGGTATTCCATCAAATTAATAAATCATTGTCGGGTCCAGTAACAGACCACACCCTTTGGAAAGATTTATAAAACGATATACGATATACTCGTTTGGAGGAGACAAGCCGTAAATTCGGTCGTGCGTCAAACGTACACGTGTTTCGAGAGCGATTCTTGTAAGAAATATTGAAAACAAAGGATTTAAACTCGAGGGCATAAAGTATAAACCCGCTTTAAATCCATTTCTATTTACTTAATTCGAAGCAGTATCTCCTCGACCGTGGAATAGTACGCACGGAATAAATCTCTCGTCCTCTTTTCTTTGAATATTTATCAATATATTAGAAAGTGATACGTGATTTTTTATTAAAAAAATGTATTATCAACGATAACGATCGATCGACGATTATTACACGAATTAATATTTTTTCTTCGTACTTATTACTTATATTATATATTTTATATGTGAGTTATGACTCACATTGTTAACTCGAAATGTGTGTAAGTATATGCAAAAATATTTATCGTTAAATTATAGATTAATAGAAGAAATCGATTAGAAAATTTCAAATTTTCTTTCTTTTTAAAATTTATGCGTAGCGAACACAGTCGAGATATATATGAGTTATGACTCACATTGTTAACTCGAAATGTGTGTAAGTATATGCAAAAATATTTATCGTTAAATTATAGATTAATAGAAGAAATCGATTAGAAAATTTCAAATTTTCTTTCTTTTTAAAATTTATGCGTAGCGAACACAGTCGAGATTGGATAACTACCGCGTTTAGGGATGAAAGGGTTAAACCTAGACTCAATGAAACGCATTACATGCACACAGGGCTGAACACAGGGCTGAACACTGACACTCTCATTAAAAGCGTATCAGATAACAATCACCAGGGTTTATCAAGATCGTGAAACAGAAACCATTTGCAGAGTAATTTTCAACCAAGAGAACAGCTTTGAGCGATGAATTAACTCTGAACGCGAAATAATTACGGTCCACGTCGATAAACAATCCAACGGAATAAACGCGCCCCTTCCACCCTTTCGTTTTAACTTCAACCCCTTCCCCCCTTCACAAATTCATTAATTTCAACTTTGCCCATTTTGGTGATTCGCGATCATTCGTTTCTCTATTTTTAAAAACGAATCCGTAAACAATTTTATTTATTCGTAGATCTGTATTATTATATTTATTATTATTATTATTATTATTAAATTGAGTTGAATAACGTTTAATTTTCGATTGCGTATCTTTTTAAAATTAATATTAGAAAATATTATTTATTTTCTTACATTATTTGGAAAGATAAAACGAAGATTAAAGAAAAAAAATTCATTGGACATCTTTTTTTTTTTTTGCCTCTTTGCATTATGCGACGAATCGCTTTAATTGTAAAAATACAAAGGGAAAGTTACTTCATTAAATGTTTTTAAAAGTTTAAAAGTATCTCTCAGGAAAAAACCTATAAAACAAGTATTTGGAGCAAGTAAGTTGCTCAACACGTTCCGCACAAACTTTGTTTAATAATAGTACAAAATAATAATAATAATAATAACAATATAATACATCTTTGACTATAAGATAGATTTCATACGAGATTGAATTCTGTGCAAGAGATTACGACAATTCAAAATATTTCCCATAATTGAATTATTTTCAAACGAAAAGAAGATAATTTCAAGAAAATCCAAGTATTTGCTTCTTCATAAATCCATTTATAAAAACCTACGTAATCCATAGCTAGGGCATTTCTCTCGCGTATTCCATAAATAAAAGGATTTCGAAAATGTGTCTGTATATGTACGTGAAAAAAAAAATTCTCCTTCTTCCATTCTTCCCACATTTTCTTCTCCAATGCTATGAATTGATCTAATTGCGTGGGACATCCCGGGCGAGACTGGATCCTGACCACACCGTGTATAATGCAACCGTGCTTCCTGTCCAGGGTTGGGCAACGCAGTGGCCAACGCACTTGATTTGCACGCTGGAACGCGCGTGCACACGATTAACCGGCCATACATATGGAGGTTTTTCCGCGGTCTTCACTCGTCCCAGTTCGAGTCCATAGAATTAGCCGCATGTTAGTGCCGCATGTGTTCGCGACAGATTTATATATACGTGGCACGATCTTACCGCGCTCTCCACCGATAAATTTAGGAAAAAATTGTCCAAAAAATTCGGGCAATAATAAATCACGAGGGAGGGTAAAAGTTAATGATCAAGTTCGATACGTTTTAGGAATGTATATATATATATATGTGAAGAATAAGATTATTTTTACAATCTCGTTATCAGGAAGATATTTATAAGAGAGGAAAATTTTTTCAAAAAGGATATTAAAATTATTTTATTTCTAACCAAGAAGATTCAAAGATGAAAATTTAGAAATATAGAGAGACACATTTTTCGATCCAAATTACTCGATCATTCTTCTTTTTCAAAAATTTCACAAAATCTTCCTTTCTCCTCCCAAAAAATCAGATTTTTTAATTCCTAACTTTCTTTCATCGTGGAAAGAAAAGCCTTACGATTAAATTAAATGAACAATAAAGATCGCCAAGAATAGGTCGCCAAAACAATCGGGCTTCCAACCCAGAGAGTTTTGTTCCAAATTACTTAACGAGCCTTGGAGGCTATAAACGGAACAAGTTGCGCAATATCCATTGGCCCGGCAAATAAAAGTTGCTAAGCCTTAACACTTGCAGCATTAGTTGGTTGCAGAGTTTGACCGCAGGCTTAGCCACGACGGATAAAGATCGGTGGGAAACCTCTGCTTGTTTATGGCCGAGTTTTTGTTGCAACGAGCTATCTTCGAGCAACTTCTAACAGATCATTTTCTCTTTCTCTTCTTTAATTTAAATATCGCGGCGAATAATCGAGAAGAAGAGGACAAGAAGAGATAAATAAATAAATAAATATCGAAAGTTAATCGACATGGACGTTCAAATTTATTCTTCGAATCTATTAATCCGTTTCACAAGTTGTTTTCGAAGAAATGTTTCTGGAAGATAAGATATTTATCCAAAAGAAAATGAACCAAGTTTTCCTGGAAAATCTCGGCCAGAGAAGCATCGGATCAAAATGGACAAATTCCTTCAGGAGATGTCGAACGAGATAGATTAAATTTTGGAGATTTTCAAGTAAAATAAGTAAATAAAATACTTTTTTCTAATATACACGAATACTCGAGAATTTAAGAATTTAACTTAAAAAGAAATGCAAGAATCTCGAATGAATTTAAAAGATCCAAAATTCCATCGTGAAGATTCAAAAGGAGCAAGCATCAACCCTTCCCCTAATATCAGAGAAACGAGCCGTATTATGGACAATATCGTTACGTTAGAAAGCGGAGATGCTCGCGTGTTATACGATACATTTATCTCGATCGCGGCAAATTCGAGGTATGCCATCCCGGTGAATTTCGTGGCCCTGAAACACGCCGAATGGAACAAGGGGCGACGCGTTCAGAAGGGCACGTTCCTTAACCGCCACTCGACAAATTTCCCAACTACTCGAGGAACGTTTCAGAGTTCTCCTAGGCCCTGAGCTATTTCTGAGGGGTAGACCATGGAATCGATCGTTGAATCGACAGCGT
Source organism: Apis cerana (assembly GCF_029169275.1). Classification (NCBI taxonomy): domain Eukaryota; kingdom Metazoa; phylum Arthropoda; class Insecta; order Hymenoptera; family Apidae; genus Apis; species Apis cerana. The sequence goes on from NC_083857.1 coordinate 5,142,509, forward strand.
CTTCGATAATTTCCGCCCCTCCCCCGAGAAACGAGAGAATTCTTATTCCATTGAATCATATTTTTCGGTTACCAATTTGGCCGTCGACGAGTTGTCCAATATTAAAAAAGCAAAGAAATTTATTAGCAATGGATTCGTAAATCGAAAAGTTTGCTCCGTAGGAGATTCATAATCGTTTAAAATTACTCGAATATTAAGAATATTAACTATTAGAATATATTAGAATATAATAATATGTATCGCTGTCTATGTGAGAATGATAAGAATAATCGCAAGAGTGTAAGATAAGGAGAAGGGATTGTTACGAATACAAAAGCAAGGAGTTACTATTATTATGGAGTTATATGAATAGTGTAACGGTTAAAGTTAACAGAAGCAACATTTTAGAGTTTCAAGATACATTTTGTTCTTCAGACATTCCTCCTGAGGGAATTCTCTGTACCAGAATTCTAATATCCAGGAGTTTGGGCAGACTTTTAACAATTTTCTCAAACAAGGAAGGAGATGATAAGGTAGAACAAAGTTTGCAAAAATTTTACTTCGTTGCCTGATTTAGATTCGCTAAAGGACAAAAGCTGATGCAAGACCTCTAGAAAGAAATTTAGTTTTCCTTCTACTGTGTCTTTTTTTTCACCATGGAGAGAAAAGATATCCTTTTTTTAATAACTTTTGATCATTTTATACATTTATTGATAAATTTTCGTTCTAAAGGTGAAAGAAAATGTTAAAGTTATGAATATGAAAATAAATATTTAAAAATAATATGGAGGATTTTTAATATACAAATGCGTAAGTAATTCGTCTCAATGATTTTAAAATTTAAGCTCCAATTACTGTAATCATCAATCACAATTAATTATCAATCCCAATCCTTTACCTTTACCCTTTCCGTCCTGCTATTAAATTCTAAAATCCTATTCACTATCTATATCTTTCTTAGAGAAATATGAAATAGCTTCAGGCAGAAAGCTAAATGTATATCGTGATTTATTTCAGATAAACTGATTGTTCTAACTAACAATAGATGTAAAGAAAACGTGCAGATTATACACGTCAAAATTATGAGTTACAGCCTCTAATATTACTCTAATATTACACTAACAATAAAATTATCGTTGATAATATAGTCACAAGTTGAACTTTATCTTCAAACATAAAATAAATCAAGGCTAATAAAATATTTCCATCCTTTGAAAAATATTGGTATCAAAACATATAATCGATATCATATTTTATTTTTCAAGTTCCAAATAATTATATTAAAACGATTAAAATGATCGTATCTATCGTATCGAAACAATTATTGAATGATATAAACTCTCTGCTGAAATAAATCCTCGAAAAATAGGAATTAATTAATTTGCTTTTAAAATGAACCAACTATCTGAGATACTTTTCCGAGATATCTCTTACTTAAATATTTATTATTTTAATGAAAATGTAGTTGCAACCCATTCACCCGAGAGAATTTATCAATTCTTCTTTTTTTAACATCGTTATATCCCCAACTAGTAGCGCCCCGTTTATTTCCTTTAGACGTAAACAAGACAAGAAATTGCCGCCATCGAGAAATTACGCCACCTGAGAGATTGGACGTATAAATCTGTATCAAAGTTTGTCCACAGCCCGATCATGTATGGGAAGCTGGTCTCATCGTTAAGAAACTCCAAAGCGAGTCGTGCGTTTGTGGCGAAAAGCACGTGGTCAACAATATCGTAAAAATTGTATCCTCGTTTTAAAATTTAATCAAAATGTTGTCTTTTCACTGGAAAAAAAAAAATCTCGTACCTGGTATCATAAATTTGAAAATGTTCAAAAATGGGTTGCAGAGAGAAAAATAATTTCATTATTTACATTTGCGAAACGTAACAATGATAAAATAATGATATAACGTTTGGGACAACGCGTGATACATAATTTTTACCATTTTCCGCGCTTATTAAATATCGTTGGTAATAAAATTTAAGTAAAAAGGAAAACCGTAGTTGAATAAAACCGTTCGGATTTATCACTTTATCACTATTAGAAACTTTCGATAAAAAAAAATTAAGAGACGCTAAAAGCTTCTAAATTATAATATAAAAAGAAGACATTATTTCCATTTCAACGAATGACTCTCACATTTAAACATTCCCTAAGTATAAAATAAATTTGTGAGAGAACTCGAGAAAGATGGAGGAGAAATTGTAGCGTATTAAAATACGATGCAAAAGAGGGAGTCACGAGACGATATCAAAAATGACACTAGCTATCGTATGCATCACACCTAATATTCCTGGCTCCACTTCGTGGAGGACCGTTTTAACCGTCGATCGTTTATCAGAGCTCGTAAATCAAATAACCGATACCCTTATGGAAATGCAAAATGGCGATGAAGTGGAGGAATGATGGTTCCTCGCGAAAACGATTGAAACGAGGGCTCTTTTTTCTTTTTCCCTTTTTTTTTTTTTTTCCTACGAAAACCATGGCCGATTTATTCGCTCGATAAGACACCTCGCGAAATGCTTGTTATCGCTCGAACCATCATTTTTTACCCGCGAAATACGGCGTTTTACGAGGATCGTTGGTGAATTTGTTGAGAGAGGATACGTGATTTAGGTTAGTTTTAGGTGATTGAGAGGAGTTCGTGTGATTTTAGATTGGTTAAATATTTGATTATTCCTCGAGGGAGAGCATATCGATTTTCATGAAATTTTATGAATAGCCGAGGAATTTAGAAATGTTTTATTTGATATCGGATGGAATTCGGATTGGACTCGATACTAGAAAATTTATAGAATATTTAGTTTCGAATATTTACAGGATAATAATATTAAAGTATTAACTTTTTGCGGTTGTGTGTTCAACATGCTATTTCATTTGTTCCTTTTCGATCTTAATATAAATCTATTTGCAATACAATTTAGTAGAAATATTTTTATTTCGATTTAAATTTTTAAAATTATCTTGTTAAAAACTCATTGAGACATATTCGTAGAAAGAGTCGTGGAGCACTGTTTCGATAATAGAACGATATAGTTTTAAAATGAATAGAAGAATAAGAATTTATGATAAAATTAATTCTAAAATTTCCTGTGATATTTATACAGATATAACACACATAGCTTCGACCAATTAAAATACTTCGCGAAACGTAGAAATTTTGCAGTCAAACAATTTGACACAATAATTGGCGTTTCTCCTACTTTCGTTTCTAAATATGGCATTTACTCTCCTAACGAATATTAGTTCAGCCCTTTTAACCAATCATTCCGTGCATTCATTCCTTAGTCAATTCGATACAGTTCATTGAAATAGAGCTCTATCATGATTTATTAACGCCTACGTTTTCGCTCTTTAGTCACGATCTCCCCTACATTAACGCAATCGACGTTAATAATCCAGTTGCGTAACATCTCTATTCATTTTTAACTTGGGAATAAATATCCTATACAATTTAAAATTTTAATAAATTTTAATAAATTTCAACATTATATGAAATTATAATCGATATCGACGAAACCATTTCGTATCATATAAAAGTTCTTCGATCTGATTTTTACAATTCTTAAAATCGTTCCAGATTTTCCTGCATCATCTAAAAATTCTTCGACTTAGAATAAATTTCCTAGAACGAATTGTTATTTTAGGATATCTGATTAGACTTTTATTGATTTTAACTTTCTATAATCTAAAAAAAATTTGCTCAGATATAATCCCTCTCTGGAATGTTCGACTCGTTAAAAATTAATTTTACAATCCTCGTGATATATCTTAAAATTGAACTCTGATGCAACGTTTCTAAATTAAAATGTTTATCGAGACATTTCACAATTTTAAAATCATTCCACACGAAGATTTGATAAATTTAATTTCCAACTCATAATCACGAATATTCAGGTCCAGAATTTCTAATATATACACTTGGTTTGTTTGTTTCTATTATATCTTTTTTCCATAGTATGCTACGTTCCAAAAGCTTTCAAAGGGATCAAACAGGATGCTATGCAACTTGGCCAGTTCTCTTTTCGATCAGTGTCTGTGAGGCTAATTATGCTAAACGGTGGGGCAAAGTTCTTGGTCAAAGCAAGGCAACATAAGACATAAGAGGAATGAAAGCAGAGGCAATATCCTTTGGACGGATTGAAATTCCTTGGGCGTAGACGATGGACGAAGAATCGATTAGTATTCAGAACTGGATATTAATTTCCGCGAGAGCAATGCCATTACAGAAATTTTTATTTCGCACCCTATCGATTGCACGAACCATTTTCTCTTCCCTCCGTGAAATTTTAGAGAAGGGTGAATGTAATGTTGGTTTATTCGGGGCAAGCGAATAATCAGATAATTTTTCCACATTTTCTCTTATTCCTTAAGTTTAAGTTTATTCTAGAGTTTATATGTACATTCAGGATTTCAAGATCCTAGGAATATTACAATTACAGTTATTAATTAAAAAATGTTCTATCTCGAGAAATCTTTTATCATTTCCTTTATGCGGTGAAAATATCCGATGATTTGATTTAGTTGTTAATGAAATAATATGATATCCTTGATGATATACTACATAAAAAAATGTAATTTTATATTTTGGATTTTTGTCAAAAAAAATTAATCTGATCCAGGATTATACACGTATATTCAATATACGTATAATACAATTATTATCAGATATTTAGATTGAAATTTGAATGAATATGAATAGAACTAGAGAAAGTTAAATAGAGATTTATTAATTTTTCATGAAATATATAAAAATAGGATAGCTATATTAATATAAAGAAACGTATATTTTATCTCGCATATGTAGATTGACGAATTAAATACTTTCTTCGTTTAATTCCAAAGTGTAACATCTTTATAAATAGTAAAAAAAAAATCGATTTTCCATACAGGAAAAGAAATCGTACATAATTCATTCTAACTTTTCGAACAAAGATACACGTGCAATACACGCTTCACGATTCAACTTTAACGATTTAAAACACATCATATTCGCATTAAATCATCGACGAGGCTCAGCCAGATGGAGAGGGGGGAGGAAAAAACGTGGAAATCTAAATCGAGCGATTTTAGCGGGGGCGGAAATTAAAGCGGAGATTCGCGAAACGCGGCGTATTCATCCTGAATCGTCCACGATTTTATTTTAATTCGAACTTTTAGCACAATTCGGCAATGCAATTTTAATGGCTCTCTGCTTGAAACTTGGCTAACAGTTTTCCCATTGTTATCGAATAGAACTACAAAACCTCGCATGAGGAAGTTGGCAGGCTTGAATTTTTAAATAACGCGCCTCGAATAGAATTTTTTAAGGAATGAATCGGTGTTGAGAAGGAAGGAGAATGGATGGACAGGGAGAAAGGAAGGAGGATCATTCGTCAAATATTGACACATTATAATTATAATATATTATAATAAATTCCGTATGTTTTCTCTTGATACATTTCCAAGTAATAATAAATGTTATAGTGTAAAGATGTTGATAAAAATATATATATGAAATATTAATTTATTTCCAATTGGAGAAATTAAGAAAATTTTTTATTATCATTATCCAATATTTCAGAATACTCGAATATATAACTACTATTTCCTCCAAATTCTCGTAATGTATTTTCCGTATTATTATATATATATTCTATAATAAAAATTCCACAGATAAATATATACAAACTTTTATCCAAAGAAACTTTGAAACCGTGAACGTGAATCGATTTCTGTAACGCGGCGAATAACAACAACCAAATCGACGACATATACCATTTCCATAGATTTCATTTCCCGTCCTTATCCATCGATTTATCTAACGACGAGGGCCCACAATCCCCGATTTTAATGCAAGCAACCCGCCTGCATCTTTCGCGGGACAATCGTGGAACAATCGTGGCGCATGAGAAATGTTCCACGAGCAAAGAAACGCCGGAAGTCTCCTCGCCGGTTAATGCTCTTTGTCCTTCCAACAAAGGGGCCATCCTTTATGCCTGAACGCGTACCGCCACTTTTTGAACGATGTTTTCCCGTGAATTTTCGCCCCTTTCATCCGTGAAATAATGCGGCAAATAATTCATTGGGAACGCGAGGCAAGAAAGGGAAAATACCTCGTGACGGAAGTTAACGGAAGCGGTGAAGTTGAAGGGAACTTGGGGGGGGAGAGGGCAGGGTTTGTCGGTTGGAGCGTTACGGTTGCCATGTTGGAACGATGAGAGTGGTTAGGAAGGGAGGGAGAAGACCAAATTCGAGAGCAAATATCCGAAATTGAAGCAATCGAAGCGTGTAAAATGGTCGGTCAATGAGAAAGTTCTGGTACAAGGGGAAGTTCCCGGTTTTGTACGCGAGAACGGTGATAATGTTATTACGTTTTCCGCCGTAGTTTCCGCCAAGAGTGGTAAAAGTGGTTGATCTGAAACGGTGAGACATATTTCCATGACAGTTCTTCGGGATTGGAGGAAGAGAATGAATCGATCGATGGACGGATCGATTTTTTAACAAGTAGCGGCTATTAAAGCTATTGAGATTAAGTATTGGTTATTGGCTTGACTTTCTGAATGTTTAAAGGTAAAGTAAACTGGAATTTGTATAATTTTAATACGTAAGGTAAATAAAATATGCGTAAGATGTGTATATAAAAATTAGAAATTGTTTGGAAGTAATTGATTTAAAATTCTATCGATTTTTTATTAATAAAAATCCTCATCCTATTATTATAATTTGTTATGAGTTGATATTAATAAATTTTCAAATATCAATATAAGAGATAAAGACAAATAGCTGTTTGTTGATACAGGCAATTAGCATTCACGTCAATCATATAATCCAATTATTAATACATAAATAATGTTGTAATACTGTATCAGAATTTGATTCTATTTAATTTTGAAAACGATAATGATGTACATCAAATTATAGAAAGAAATATTATAAAAAAAAAAAAAACTAATCAAATTTTATCTATTTAATCGATAAACGTATTTCTATTTGTTAAGATAAAATGAAAAAATTTTCATCGATGAATGCAACATTCGTAATAATGCATCATTCTCAAATGTAAATTTTTTAATAAAATTTATATATAATCCTCTTTTATACTCAGCATTATAAATATAAAAACACGTATAACGTACATAAATTAAAAATGAAAAAAAAAAAAAATAAATAAATGGAGGCATAAAATATTTCTTTCGCAAAAAAAAAAAAAAAATAGCTCAACATAACAAATTTTTTATCAAACGTCGCTTTAAAAATGCATCAGCAAACTTCAATTATATTAAATTATATAATTAAATTATATTAAATTATTTATTAATTAAAAAATTGATCAAAATAAATTAAACTAACAAATATTCAAACAAAAAAAAACAGTCGATAAATTAAAATATGATAAAATTATTTTCTAACAATAACAGTTTTTAAAAATAATATTATGAAACGACAATTAATTAATTCTCAATTGATAATATAAAAATTCCAAACTATCTTTTTTCTTTTAACTAGGTAAATACGTTTATAATTACGATTTTTAAATATATAATAATAATTTACATATATTATATAATAATAAAAATCTATAATTTAATTAATTCCATATCTTCAAAACAATTAACTCCTAATAAAAATAATTCCAAAGCATTTTGTTTCTTTTCTAAAAAAATAAAAATAAAAATAAAAAAAAATGAATCGTTTAAAAACACGGGTGAAAAATTTCATCAACGAATATGTCCTATTTCACTCGTCCAGTAAAATCAAATTTGAGAAGGAAACATCGTTTTCAAAAAAATAACGAGGGCTTCTGTGCGCATTTGAGAGTAAAGAAGCGCTGTTGAAACACCGTAAAACTATTTCATCCCTTCGTAGTTATTGATAATCAATAGGGCAATAAAAAAAATATATATTGGGTCGTTACGAAAATAACGACCAACACATTTCAAATAGCAACGAATCACGCGAAAGACTTAATGGTTGATAGAATTTAACGAATAGATAAACGAAATAGAAATATCAAAGTAAAAATACAGTTTGATTTTGTAGTATGTAGATGTAAAAAAGATTAGGGGAGCGAAATGATTTCAAAGTGAATGGTAGACCGTGAAATTTTCGACGACAGAGAGATTTTTTTATAGGTATAAAACGTTTTTTAATTTTCAAGTACCGAGAAACATGGTAGCTCGAATTCTCGTGTTCCGACCATATAAAATTGAATTCAGATATTCTTTTTTTTCAATTTTTCGAAAGAAAAATAGATAAATAGTAGTGGTGAGAAAATCAGGGAAATTTTACAGACTGTGATAACTGGAGTGGATAAAAATATGATGAAAATTGTTGTAAAAAATTGGAAATATTGTAAAATTAAAAAAATTAATGAAAAAGATTTTAATTATATTTGAAATTTTAAATTTCGTTGATATATTCGATATTAAGTTTATCGTTTTTTTTAAATTAATCCTAAGGTTGACATATTTTGCGTTATATTATATAAAAAAATTTAAAAATAAAATTCTCATTCGTTGAATCATTATTTTCCTATCTTATTTCAAATCATTTATATTTTTATATCCCATAGAAATTCGATAGATTTTAAATGTATATTACTCTTCTCAACATAACAAAGATATAATGTCATATGAATAATACTACATATGTTAAATTACATCATGGTACCAGCATTTGAAACTCTTATCCATCAATTAGATCTACCAGTCGAGCATGGCCATTGCTCAACCGATTTTGACGTGTTACAAAGTCAATCCTTTCAGTCAGTGAAATTGAACTCATATCTATTTACTTCGACAGTTCGATACCAATTGGTTCATCTTGTATAAAGTGTATGTATACATCATCTGTCAAATTGAAGATCAATGGATACGTCATGATTTTTGTCTGTCAAAAAAAAAAACTTGAAACAAACTGGTTTTTTAATAAAGGATCAGTTTGTCAAACTTTCGAACTCTTCGTGATATAAATTGCCATAGAAATATCATATTGATTACTATTAGAATTTAATATATAATATATTAGATTAAGTCAAAATAGGTTAAAATTTTATTTCTCTCAAAAATGTATTTTTAAAGTTTTTACAGGTAAATATAACTTTTCAATTAAAAACTTTATTCTATTCTTTTGCAACGATGTCTGTTTCCATTGTCCGATTCGAATTGAAAAATTAAAATTTTTATATACGTAAAGCACGCAATGCTTTTGTGGGAAAATCCTAAGAGAAATCGATCCAAGCTTAAGTGAATAAAAGCCCGGTATAAATTCGGTTAGAAAAAGAAAAATTGAAATCATTTTTATTGAATTAGATTATATACAAGATGAACGAACAGCTATGCAGTTTTGTTAAGTTTATAAAAACTTAATTCAGACCAAAGCAATAAAATTATGACCACTTTTAAGATGAGAAAAATTCTAGAAAATACAATATCATAATATCTATACTAAAACCGAAAAAATAAAAACTGAAACTTTAAAACTGAATAAATACATATTTCTTTTTCACTTCGTTTATTTATTTTTTTATTTTTAATTTTATATAATTTATTAGAGATTGAAATTTGATTAAATTTAACTATTCTTTATATTACTTCCTTTGATTATATTTTAACGAAATATAATAATCCATTTTATCGAGAATTAATTGTATACATTACGTATTTTGTTATTTGATTATATTTAATAGAAAATTAAGTCTAAAAATTGTGTAGCAGAATTTAATTAATAAAAATAAATTGTCACAGAAATCAAATTAATATTAAATAATAACCAAAATTATCGAAAAAGACAAAAATCTTTTTATTTATTATAATAAACCATTGACTCTTTCATGACGTATATATGTGTACAGAATCAAATGACGAAATGAAATGGACAATTCTAGGAATTGGTTACGTTAATAAGGAACATTTGCCAGCAATATTTCTCGTTACAAATGACCATCATATATTCACACTAATAAAGACTTGATCGATTGACCCATGATTCGATTGACCACCGGTTAATATTTACAAATTACAGATTGCCAAAAGAAATAAAAAGTTTTTAACGAAACGAGAATGGCAAAGATGAAATAGTTCCTGATTCTTTTGTAGAAATAGTATTTTTGAAAAACGACGATATAATAACCATATATAAAAGCTACTATACTCATAACAAATACATTCGTTTTTTGTCTTATATTAACATTTTCTAAATATTGCCATTATTTATAATATAAAATTTGAAATCAATAATAATTTGTTTTACATTTTTTTTTGTTGAAGCAAAATAAATCAGAATAAAGGATCATTCAAGACGCTAACCATAACCTTAATCTGTTTCAATATAATTTTCTCTTTGCTTGATCATAGGAACATTGGATAAGTTTCATTATGACATATTTTTGATTGCAAAAGAAAGAGAATTTTGCAATAATTATATTTATTTGTTGTTTAAAGTAATCTAAAATATTATAGAAAGTATGCAAATTACGTAAATTTTTTCAGCTAATGCAACAATGCTAATATGTATCCATATTAATTTATGATTCAAATTTTTTTCTTTCTTATATAAACTTGAAAAATATATTAATATTTCGAAAATCACAACTATAAATTATTTAAATCATATTATAGAATGTTAAATCTATCTAATATATTTTTAAAAAAATTGCATACGTACTTTTCAATCAACGACGTTCCAAGCACTGAATCTCACTTTAACGAAATTTAGCAAATTAATTTATTATATTCTTCTATTCACTTTTATTAAACAAATATTCACATGATAAATACACTTTTATTTTAAAAAAACTAACATAATGCACCGATAAATGAATAAAAAGTATCCAGAAAGGAATCTACGAATAGAACAATTTTGCGCGGGAATTACGTCACAGATCTGAATAGACGCCATATTGAAAGAAAGACTAGTTTTATCCACTAAAATGAATACCATTCCATCTGGTGACATTGTCACGAAACTATAATATAATAATTAACCAATCAGATATTTCTTTCTGCTCACGACGAACGAATTACAAATCTCCTTTCATCTAACATTTGACTTCAAGAAACGACATCAAAATGGTGCAGTGAAAAAGAAAACGGTGAAGTGTGAGTTTCTGTAAAAAAATTATTCTTTTGAACGAGATTTTCGCAGTTATTTTAAAGTTTCTTGTTCACAGTATTGAATTGCTGAAGATCCAAGACATTTCTAAATGTTCGTTGAAAAATGTGACTTGGGAATTGTGGAAATACTTCGTGAAAAGAAAAATCCTTCAAGATTTTGAATTTCTATCGGAAATGAAAATGAATATGGACGAGTGTAAGAAAAAGAACAAGTTACAAAAGGACAATTATAATATTATAATGGTTATATAAATTGTTGGGGACTAATAAAGCAAGAAAGAATTGGTCGACATCGAGGTTATGTTCGAGAGTTAACAAGGTTAGTGAATGATTTTGCTTTTTTATTTTTTCGTCATCTTTAAAAAGAGAAGATTAGAAGTAGTATAAAATGGTGATAGACACAAGTAGCAGAAAAGATATGATGAGAGTCATAAATTTTATAGAGGAAAATTAAACGGTAGATTACTTTGTATGAGTATTGGCGAAAGATTATACTTAGCATTTTGGAATTAGAATTTTAGAAATATATTTTATAATAGAATAAAAATAAATTTAAAATTAAAGATAAATCGGTATAAAAGTGCTTCATCCATCAAAAAAAAAAACTAAAAACGTATACGTACAATATAAAAATTTAGAAGTATAATCTACAGTTTTTCTTGATATTTTAAATAGAAAGATAATAAATTAGAATAGTTATACAATACAATAGAATATTTTATTTTGCTAATCAAGTAATATTTGCTTTAATAGCAAATATATAGGAAAATAAGTTTTTTTTTAAATAAATAGAAATAAGATAATATAAAAAGAAAATTAATTATTAAATTTCATTCAATTTTTCATTATTATTTCAATAAAATTTAATATATCAAATTAATATTTCAAAAACATTATTTCAAAAGTTAATTCTATATTTCTATCTATCTAAAATCTATATTTATCTAAATATTAAAAAATAGAAAGGGAGTTAGCGAAATATAACGTTCTTCAAAATTTCCTACGAATCCCAATATTGAACATCCAGAATGAACAAAAAAAACTTGTTTCCCGTGCTTTGACCAGCTTTTATAAATCGTACTTTTAAATATCGTTGGAAATTCTGCAATATTGCATGTCGTTTCATCAAGGCACGAGTCACACATGCCAACAAATTAAAAAAGAAAAAAAGAAGAATACAATCTTTTTTTCAATGACGCGAAAATAATAATAAAATTCTATCAAATACGTGATTTAATTTATCAAAATTGTTTCGAAGATTCTACAAAATTAAGCATTAATCAAAAATAAAAAATAAAAGAGAAAAAATGTAAAAAACAAAACGATCAGATTTCATTATTCTATTTCAATATATGGCTTATAATTTTCGCTCTCCTTCAAACCCATTTCATTAAATACAACAGCACGATATCATTTAGAATCATTGTCCTCTAGGATTCGGTCGTGTAAAGTATTCTGTGTTGCTCGGGGAAACTCCAAACCGAGCGTCTCATCATAAATCCTTGTCTTCTTCGTCTCTATCTTTCTGTCAATCGCAATCCTGGTGTCTGGCTTTTCTCGTGTCATCGTCGGCTTTTTAGATGTGATCGCACTGACCAAACAGAATTTTAAGCCCTGGGTCATCGCGAATAACTGCGTCTACTTTCGAATTATGGCTCTCCGCGTTTTAATCGTTGACCAACCGCGATCGAGTTAGAATATATTGCATGAATATAGGTACAATATATATATATATGACAGATTAAATACGATATTAAATTAATGGTGCATAAATGATCAATAAAATTATAATATTTATGTTTTTTATGATTCGTGTTGTTAATATCTGTTTTAAATGATTGTTAAAAATTTTCGAATAGATAATTAATTATACAGACTGCATAGATAATTAATTTTTAGAATTATTATATTATAAATGGCACAATTTAAATGTGCGAGAAGTTTTTGTGTTGAAAACTATTTTGTTAAATTTTTATTCAAATTCTTTTGCCTTCAATGGAAATTGGTTTTTTTCATATACATTCTGCAAATAGTTCCTAGCCTATTGGACAAAATTGGTCCACATTGTTTGGCAATAAAGCAAAATGACCAAGATTTGTACCATGTTGTCACAATGTTAACGTCAGAATTGATTTGGACGTTTCGTTTTGAACGAAACGAAATGAAACGTGAATCGAAAACGATGAAATTACCTTGCAAAATTTATCGGAGGATAGTAGAGATGAATGAAATCTTTTTCGATAATGAAGAAGAAAAATGTAATAATTAAATTCATCATATTAACAATAAGTAAGTTTTATTTTTTCAAAGTTTACACAATTGTACAATTAGTTAATAAAAAAAATATAAAAAATATATTTAGAAATTTATAATATATTAAAAAGATAAATTCAAATTAAGATTAACCGTTAAGAACTTAGACTTATGTTTAAAATTAGCAAGTTATAGTCGGAAGTTGTTTGCTTCTCCATAAAATTTTTCCAATTTATTCCCGGAAACTAAAAAACTACAACTATTCACAGTAAAATGTTCAAAGTAATTCAACTTTTTCATGCGTGAAAACAATTTCTTATAACTCAGTGTTTCTCAACATTCCCGCTTCCCAAAGCGGAAAATTTCTACATTTTGGAGAGGCAATTAAAAGTATGTTGATTTAAAAATAAAATTCCACGTTCCTCTCATTAGATCATAATTTCGAAACATACGAGAAAATTGAAAGCGTTTTAATTTCTTTTGCGCCATATCTCTATCAAAATAAAAATTCTATATTATTCCTCCTTCTCCAAAGCACGCGTTTTTCAACTATTTCACAGTTAAAGAATTGATAACAGATAATTTCAAATATTTCAATATATCTTAAATCATAAAAAAATGAGACACATTGACCACAGGGGGTGGAGACAATATTCGAGCTATTTTCCAGAACTTGACCACTCATTATGCGAGGAAACGTTATAAGAAAAAATGGTTGAGGAATGGGACGTGAATAAAGGAGGATTGCGAAACACTGGTATAACCTTTTGCCCCGCGACAGTTTTACGAGCGGAAGGGCAAATAGAGTTTGACCGTTCGCTGGACTTAAAGATAAGGCGGGTACATTTTCTGTTTTCGTGCGAGTTTCGCGGTCCCAGCGGGGATTTCTTCATAGTCGGCCGTGTTGACAAACGAAACAGGCACGCCACTACGCCGTGATATCTCGGTTTCTTTGATGGCCAACCGCCGTCCAGGGACTTCTCGCGGGTAAATATGTGTGAGTATCTGTGCCTGCTCCTCGACTCGGCTCAAGTGGAATACCGTGACCCCTCGACCTTCTTTAAGGAGTGCTTCGATGAGTGGCCACTCTGTACCAGAGAGTCGATCCGGAAGTATATCGACTCCTCCTCTCTCGGTCATCCAACGTCTTTTCACAGATTCCAGGGCATTCTTGCCTTCTTCGCACCGATGTTCGTGGACTGTATTTATATATGCAAAAAGTGTGACGGATTTCGCGTGCAACGATATGTGAACAATAATTTCTCCGCTGATGAATACGCGTCTTTGTGATGCAGGTTTAAATGACGCATCGATTGCCTATTTTTGTACTCGAGATTGAAGGATATACGTCAAAAAGTACAGTGAAATCTTTCATTTTGAATGCTCTGGACGAACCGTGTGTTACACAGTTAGAATAAAAATGAAATTATCGCATCGAATAATTTAATAACGAATATATAATAAAAATATCTATTATAACAATATAAGGAAATGACGTTGGAAGGATGCTTTGGATAATTCTTTTTCTAATAATCCGATGGAAATTGTTAATTCCAATACAAATTTTACCATTCCACCGTAAATATCCGCGAATAACTTATCTCGTTAATTCGAGATACAATTTCGAAAGCACGGCCGATTTTTAATCGATACAACGCGCTTCGAGGCGGATTCCGCTGGTAATTAAGTCTGTTCATTCGGGAATGCAACGAATTATCCCCTCTGGTTGCTCGAAGGTGCGGGGGGAACAACTTAATGACTGCGTTGTGCTCCTCTGAACTCGCATGTTAAATTCCGGCTCAACGGGACGTCAACCAAGACGTCCCGCCGCGATACACAGCTTCCACCGCGTGCAATGATAACGGCATAATGGATCTTCCGCGTTTAATCTGCGATCTCGTTCGATTTACCCGCGCAGAAACCCCGTTTAACGCGCCTCCTCTTAATTATCTTTTATTTCGCGATGCGACAACTTTAAGCGAGCTGTACCCGTTAAAAGTGGAGGATGTTGTGGAACTTTGATGATGAAATCGGTTAACAAGAGGAGAAAGGGATAATATGATAATACGAGGTAACAAGCTTTTAATTTAATGAGAGTTGAATTTGAATTTGAATTGATTCTTACATATTTTTTATCTTTTTAATTAGAAAGTTTTATCTTGCTACTTTCGTAACGATGATACAGTATTTTCTTCGTTGTTTATAGATAGTTTGGTAGATATTATTGTGCACACAAGTAGTTATGGAAATTGAAAATTAAGGAAGCAGATATAACAAGTTCGCTTGTGAAAATGTTGGTCGTATCAAGAAGAATGTTTAAATACATTTCTCTTTTTAGCCTTTTTGTCAAAATTGAACCATCGTTCTCATTTATTCTTCTTCCTTCCGTTTCATCTTTAAATTTCGCATGAAACATGTTTTGGTTCTATAAACATTGAATTATATTGTATTTCAGATTAATTAATTGTCACGAACTTGTTTGAAAAGTCCTGCACGAAACTGAATTGAAAAAGTACGAGTGGACCACTTCTTTTTACTTGATTCTAGTACGACGTTTTTATCAGACGTACAAAATTGGCCACACTAGTACTTTGACTTTTATACACGAGCTACGAGTTTGAATAGGTTCGCCATTTTCCTCGACACAGAACTTTTATCAAGCACACCAGCTTCTATCGATTCTCATTTTCTATCGTTTTCCACGTTTGAAACGATTTATTTATTCTCTTAATTCTTATATTTCATCGTATATGCTCGTTTCCAAAAATTTCGTTTACATTTTATACAAATGTTTTCAAAATTCTCATACGTGTACGTTTCAAATATTGCCAATCAAACATATCGATTTAATTTACAATTAAATTTTCTATAATGAACGTTTAAATTTTATGCAGGATATCAGGTATTCGGTAATACGTACTTTGCCAATTATATATATATACACACACCAATTACAATTTATTATCAATTACGAATCATTCGTGTTAATAATCATTTATTTTTCGCAATAACAGATCCATTTGTTTTCACGTCTCTCTAAAAATTATCTCACGTAAATGACGATACGTACGTATAAAACGTTAAATCGCATATATACGACCTAAAAAATGCAGGACGAAAAACATTCTAAATCTTTTTCATTTTTGATTGGCGCGTCATAAACTCATATTAAACTCGTATTCCTGCGCGTGTATCATACACGAGGCGGGCGAATCATTTGAAAACCGAAATCGTGTTCTCGCGCGCGTAACACGCTGAAGCACTTAAAAGGATGTGAAAAGGCGCGCGAATGTTGGAACACGTTGTCGAAAGCATTGAAAGAGACACAAGCACCGCGGCCGCACATATGGAAACACGATATTGACCTGGAACAGTCCTCACCCCTTGCGCCGGTGTTGAAACATGCTTCCACGAAGTCTATAAGCAGAGTGTAATGGATTCATAGAAATTCAAATTAATTATCTACTTTTATGCCACGATTAACCCTCTCCACGCGCTTGAATTGTTGAAATTTAAGGCTGTGGCTTTAATTGTTCGTTAAATGGAAGATAAATTTGCGTATGCTTTCGTGTTTAATCTCGTCTTAATTGTTAATTGTTTGATCTCGTCTTGTTTGATTTGTATTTGTTTTTATTTAATATTAGACATGTTTAATATTAGACAAAATTCATCTCTAATATTTTTATATCATATCTACTTTCTTTACCTTTTATTTATTTACAAAAAATATTTCATTTATGCATAAAATTTCAATGAATAAATGATACCTATTTTTAGAATTCCGTAGAATAATTTATAAAAAATAAATAAAGAGAAACTACTGTATCTGTTATTAAAATATTAACAAATATTCAAAAATTGGCAAAAATGTATTCATTATTTCATATTTCATTAAATATACGATGTAACAGTTCTACTTTAATTCATATCAAAGCTCATCGGTTCGGAACAAACGATGAGAAATACTGAAAGCGCATTTTACAATATTAAACCGTCCCAGAAAATATGTATTTCAAGTTGAAACGAGCAATAAAAGATATAAATGAAAAATGTACAATCAAATGTAGAACGGTCTTTTAAAAAACGATATAACGATATGATTTTGTGATTAAAGTTGGGCAATATTCCGTAATATTCAGGAGAATCGGTTCAGGAGACATCGTCCTGCTTGATTAATTGACTCATCTAATTCCACCATCTTGGCTCGTTTAAAGAAAATGAGAGGAAAAAAGTTTCACCAACGAAAGAGAAATCAAGTTGACATTAAGCTTTTTTTCAGCTATAAACGTAGAAATTCTTTCAACTTGGAGGGAAAACTTTTCTTTAATCTTTCTCCAAATTAAACAGACACTGGCCGTGTTTGTGACAGGTTTTAATAAGGTTTAATATTTAATATTCTTCCAGTTTACTCTCACGTGTTTTACTAACGACCCAATTTTAAATGACGAGCGACGTTTCAATTAATTTCCCATTCTATTTTTTGCGTTTCGAAATACCGACCGTTTTTTTTTATTTTTTAGGGCATTAAACGAAAATTAAAGAAAATTTTATTCTTCTTCCAAGAATTAACCAACAAAGTTCGATCGTGTAATTATGAAGGATTAAGGAAATAATTGTTAAGTTTCCGGAGGATTTAATTTTTTTACTCTTTACATATTGTAAAGTAAAGGGAAATTAAATTTCATTTTTCGTATATAAGTAATCTTGATTGATTTTTTATAATAAAGAGGAACATTTTCACGTATGAAAGTAATAAATTGGTTATTTTTCAAAAGACCAATCGTAAAATTAATAATATCGACGTAATTAATATTATATTGATCGTATATAACAGCTTTCAAATTCCAAACATATTTTATAATTGTATAGATGCCTAATGGGTATCTAATTTGCATCTCATTAGTTGCTTTATTCCATAGTTAATATATCGTTATATTATGTAATGTAACAATTATTTTACTCTATAATATCCAAAAATTTACATATACGTAATTTTCAATTATTACAAATATAAGGGTGAAAATCAATGAAAATATTCTTGGATTCGAATAAATTTGTACAAACGAATATAACTCAAATAGCAAGAAATATAATACTTCTCAAACCGTAGATTATAATTAATATTGTAGATTCTTCTCTACGATTTATACGAAGTAAAATTCTTTTTCAGTGTGTCAGATTTGAAGATCGCTATAGCGAATCAATAAAGCTTCTCCTAAGCTGCTCTACATTCGTTTGTGAAGAGAGATTTGCTCGTACGCAAGCGTATTTTCGTCAATTTTTAATTGTCAGTACGTCATATCCTACTCTTAATTTTATCAACTCCTTGCCTTTGAATTTAACGAAACCTTTCTCAAACCAATAAAAAAAAAAAGAAAAGAAATCAACACGCGCCGTACGAATAATCTTAATCTAAAAATAATTCGCACGAGAACTTAATCAATTCCTCCCTTCGAAACGAACGCCGAAAGAATGGTGGTGGGCCGCCCCTTCATACACGAAAATATCTGCGATATCATCTCTTGGATACACCATTTCCAAGGAGCGTCGTGTCCACCCGTTTGGAAAGAAAGATGTCGCGTTGCTTTTCGAACGTAAAGCGCGAGACCGCGGCAATAAATCAAAGGGGAATCCCGTTGCTTTCGATCCGGGTTTCGAAGGAAAAGGGGTGCTTTTCAGGTCCACGGCTCCTGGGAGGTGTCTCGCTACGAAAAATCCATTCGTCATCCCCTCCAACACCCCCACATCGCCACCTTTCTTTCCCTCCTAGCTGCTTCCGTCTTCCAAACCACTCGCTTTCTATTCTTTTTTTTTTTTTCCCCCCTTTTCTTCTCCTCTCTAGAGCATCGTCTGAGAGCATTCTAGATTTTAGTCTTGGGAGAATTCTGGAAATCAATCGAGTTGTTTGAAAGGGTGTGTTGGAAAGTTTAGTTTAGAAGGAAGTGAAGAAGTAGTTTCCAGTTTACCGAGGGTTAATGCATCGAAGTTTTTACCTAAGGATTGACGAATGATCATTGACTGGTGGTACTTTTAACGTTAAACATCGGCAATAATAATATCATTTAGAATCGTTGATTTCGATTTTGCGATCAATTAGAATTAGAACGAATTGGTAGAACGATAAAGAGAGGTATTCGGTTAGATTTGGAAATTTCTTTCTTTTTTTTTTTTTTTGAATATCGATTATCGATCAATATATTTTTCGTGCCGCTTGATTACACGCGTAATTGACACAGCGTGATGAAAAAAGGAGCATTACATCGATCGATAATCGGCTGAACGTTTATTTTCAATCGGGCGACGAGAGCCAGCAGACAATGTGAAAAAGCTCTTAGATGCCGTGATTGATGAGGGAAAATTTTATTTCGAAAGTGTTTTGTTTGATATCGTAAAGAAGATGGTTGCGTTGGAAGAAATGTTGGAACTTCTGGTATTATGGAAATGGGGCGGATGTGCGTGATGGTGATAAGGAAAAAGCGATTGGAATTTTTTATAACCTTGTATCAAGGTTTCTTGGCTTTTTGGAGCGTGGTTTCGTGTAATACCGAAATGGAACTGCTTTTCGAGATAAAAATAATAAAGTTGAACAGGACAATTTATGTATCGTTGGTTTACGTAAAAGTTTATGAAAACTAATTGGTAAAATGTATATTTTTTTGATACACTAGTCGAGTTCTTTTCAAGTTTTATTTATTTATTTTTTTAATTCAATGTTTAAGATCACGCGCAGTTCCTGGTGATTTTTATGTACTTTATAATTTTTGCGATATTTAGAACGATATTGCCTGATATTACATGAAACGTAATTAACAATTTTAAAAATTTATTTTGAAAAAACAATTATTCAATCTATTGTTTAAATCCAGATTGAAAATGCAGGAATAATACAGAAACATTTCGCAAATATAAAAATAATATTTTGCGCAAATAATGGATTAATATAAAAGAAGAAAAATGTATTTTATGAAAATTCGTGTGAAAAAGAGCATCGATATAAAACGTTCGATAACCTACATTTTTCATATTCGTATTTAAAATAAATTTCGTAGAGTGCTTAAATACTTCGTTCAACTGTTTTGCAAATTCGCCGAAATGAAATAAAATATCGTATCGTTGCGAAGACGAATTCGAACTTGGAGAAAGGAATGCGACATGAAAAAATGAAACGTTATGGAATGAAATATTAAGATACGAAACTGTGTCGTGGAAAGTGGACGTAAAAAAAAAAGAAAAAATTATCTCCCTTTCAAACGAGATTATCGCGAGTCAAGTGGACTATTTGCCATATTATTACGTCGACATCTGGCAAGATGCTCGAATTGAGATACGTGTCATGTTATGTCGAGGAGCTGCTTCAAGTGTGGTGTCGAAACGCTCTTTAGATCACTTATATTTATAAAAGAGCATTAATAAAAACGAGATGTATCCAATTTTAATAGATTATTCGTATAACGTGGGTATCTAGCATACAAGGTGCATATATCACGAGTAAATTTTCCTTTTTTTACACTTCTGTACAACACCAACAAAATTGGCTAAAATAAATTTGAGAAAATCTAAAAGTGGAATTTAAAAATTTCAAAATTCATCGTGATCTTCGTTTTCATATTTTTCTATTCCTACATTTTTGTTTTCTTTAATCTTTTCTCACGATATGGAATACAAAACTTTTCGATTCTAAATAAAAGAAAAAAGATTTTGTAGTACAAAAAGTGAATCGAATATAAATTTCATAAATACATATTTAACATATTATAAAAGGATCTACATAAATATATCAACCGTAAAAATATTGCAATATAATCTATGCAAGATCATAGAAAATTCTCAAAAATCTTTTTCTAGAAAGGGAATTCTAAAAACTCTTTCGAGAAACTCGTCGTCAGTTATTTAAAAAAAAAAAAATAAATAAATAAAACGAAAATGTCATTCATAAAAAATACTATATTCCCCACGAAGCATCTCTTCGAACCTCGTCGAACAAATTTGAGTTTCACGAAGCAAACGATTCATCTATAAATAATACATCTCTGTTCAACGGCAATAATAACGAAGGCTCTGGTATAACGAAGATCTTCGTTAATTTCACCGACTTTCGTCCCGATTCACGCTCTTCTTTGTCAACGAAACGAGAACGCCTCGATGATACAGCACCGTGTCGTGGAAACTGTGAATAAATTGGTTGAGTGGCACGTCTATCTGGATAAATCGCGGGCAACACGCTTATCCCAGATTTCATACGTTTACCCTCCGCCTACGCAAACACGCGATGTCCACAAACACCCGGAAATTCGTTCGACACTCTCCGCTTCGATATTACTCCTCCTCTACTCGATAACTTCTCCTAAACCTATTCAAAGCGAATCTTTCCTTCCTTTCTTTTGTTTTCATGTGGACAGAGAAATTCCACTTTTCGAATTTATTTGTCTATACACGATGTCCGAAAACACAAAGAGGATACAAAGAAAATGAAAAGAGGAGAATATCGTTTTTCGCGAATAACGTTGGAAGAATTTTCATTGAGTGGAATTTTTATTGACGAGTATCGAAGAATTCCAAGATATTTTTGAAACTTTTTCATCTCTACGTTTGTTTGCGTTTAATATAGTTACAAGAGTGTGTAACAATTAAAATGTAATAAATGTAGAAATGGGTGCGTTGAACGGAAGAAGAAAGTTTTTAAATATACTTTCTAATATTTGATTAATTTTAGGTATAATTAACAAAACTATATCTGAAAATAATACAATATTAATTTGGAAAAATTCAATGGTAAAATGTTTCGGAAACGAATGTAAGAAGAAAGTGATTACTAATTTGCACTCTTATTGCAAAAAACGGATTGCCAAAGATTTGGATAATTGGACTTTTAGAAAAAGGAATAATTCTTAAAATTCTGATAATATTCGAAAAAAATAAAGTGACTTTATAAGAAAAATATTGCTCGCAAGAAATCTAGACTTGAAAAGAGTCAAAATGTTTAATGCATTTGACTTACCGTGAGGCACGCATTTCGGGATGGGATGATTCCAACCGTCCGCGGTGCAAGTCAGTATTTTATGACCCTTCAATCTACGGCCTGGTTCACACGAGTACACGGTCTGTAAAGTACCATCTTTAAGGACTCGTTCCCTCACTCTTCCCCATTGCGGCGCTTGCACCAAGGGACAATCCCCGAGAACTCCTAAAAGTCGAACGAACCACACCTTTAATCGTGCAGAAGCGTGCGAGAAAACGAGAGGTTGGACTATAATTTAATTGGGCAAATTTTATAAACTTTGCGAATGTTCTAATATTCGGGGAAGGAAATAGTTGGTAAGTAATTATGCGTGTATGAAAATGTATAAAATATTTGATTTTAATCTTTTGTAGCAATTGTTTCTTTGAGATATACGATATAGAATGAAGGGTTTCTGTATAATATTTTCTGCGATTAAAAAATTGAAATTAAAATAATCTGTAAAGGAGATGAAAGAGATTTGACAAAATGGTTTATTTATTATAAAAAAAATATGAAACATGATATAATTTATCTGTTATGTTCCAAAGCATCGTCTACATTTGTGTAAATTTAATGAATTTCCACAAAAGGAAATATTCATGTTTCGAAATTTGCAAATTTTCCTCGTTAACGAATAATTACAATTAATTTAAAAAATTCGATTATTACATTGTAAACGAATTAGAAGGGTGCAATTATTATTTTCAATTCAACTTGGCAGAATCATTACTCGAAATGGGAAAAGCGAGTTTTTTGCGATATTTCATAGGTTTGGAACAAAGAGTGGTCAGAGTACACTGAAAATTTAATCTCGGCCAGGTATTGGTCGAGCGTGGAAATTAACTCTGCGATTGGTCACCACCCAATCTCGGTTTATAGGAGCAAAAACTAAAATTTAGTTGACCAACGTTTTTTCAACGCGGTAACAAAACTTTTATAATTTAACTTAGATTCTACATCGTTCGTTTCTTATTCGTTGTAAGATTCACCATATAGGATTATTATAATCATTTCGTTTCATTATTTACTTTTGATTGGTCAAAATTTTCCTTTCTCACAAATGATCTTTGAGGTAATACATTTCGTCTCTTCTGTATCTTCTTCCAACAGACATTCAAGATTATCTTCTATTATAAAGAATTCGAATCTAATCTGTCCAATCATTATTCGAATGTTAAATACTTCTAATCATACTTCAATTTTCTTAATTCCTATCATGCTCGACGAATAAGCCTCTTACATACCAATTTCTTTTGTTTTGGCTCTTCAAAACTATCTCACAAATATGAATAGAAGAAAATATCGACTATTAATTTCCCATAATAAGCGCCTTATTATCATTATTTTCGTCGTAACGAATCTCATTGCGCGATAAATTTAAATATCAAAGAAGCTCGACGTATGAAATGTGAGAAAAAAGGCAGGAACAATTTCACGGTTATAAAATTGCTGGTAGTTTCCGTAGTCGAAGGGCAACATTCCTAATCGGCTCGCCGCGAGGAATCTCGTGGCGAGTTACGAGCCACGAGGACCGAGGTCATGTTCGCCAACGATGGCCAGAACGAAACCAACCTTCGGAGTCGTAACGACTTTCGTTCTGCATGCTGCATTGCTGATTCGGATAAAAGGATAACACCTCGATCCTTACCGTAAAAAAACCTTTCGTTCGATAACCTTTCTTTTCGGCCAGTGCGCTACTCGCCAGTTTCTAGGGAATTTTTTTTTACCGCTCGATCGATCAGTAAGTTTTCTACGTTTTTGACAGAGATTTCGACAATATGGCGAAATCGGGGAGACCATCGTTTCAATCGTAAATAGGGGAAAAATTGTTAGTAAAGTTAAAAGATTTTCGCGTGATTGAATTTGTGAGAGACATTTATCGTGCGTTTATGGGAAATTTTATAAGAAGTAATAACGATATAAGTAAAATAATTAAAATCAAAACTGTTTCTATCCTCCTCGACGAACTAATAATACCTGTATCAGAATCAGTTTCAAAATTCCTCTCCGATATTCGTACGAGGAATATCCAGCGAGCAATAATGGCACAAACGCTTATTACAATTCTATTACACAACGAGAATTTCATAAGTGGGAAGGGAGGAATACGACGAATCCTCGTGTACAAAATGTTAGAACATTTCCACGTCTCGGATAGAGAGGAAGGAAGTTTCCGTTTGAAGCATCATCCAGATGGAGAAGGTCTGTCGTTTAATTAATACCTGAACGTTTACATTCCGTAATTAATATCAAGACGCTCTAGAAGGTGCACGGTCAATTCTCTATTCACCGATATTCCTCAAAGGGCCGGGTGGAAACGTAACCAAACGATGGCGTGTTAATTAAATGAATAGGGCGGCACGATTTGAAAGGGATGAGAGCTGACGATCCAATTGTAGGCATTGACCGGTCTCTGGTATCGTAATACTATGATTAGGAATGGATCTAGCCAAGTTGTGAATCCCAGTCGCGTTTGTGCGCGATTCAATTGATAAGGAAGAGAATTCTAGCCGAGTTGTGAGTGTCCTGGTCACGCTTGCGAGCGACGAATGATTAATTAGTTGTTGGAAAAGAGAAGAAGAATAGGACCAGTTAAATATTCTCTTTTATCTCCGTTGGTTGAGAGAAAGGAGTTAAAGAGAATAATAAATTTTATTAGTTAAAAGTGTCTTTTTAATAAATACATCGAGAAATGGACATGAAAGTCGTTCGTTCGTATTCATTATGTATCCCAATAAACACGCGTGACAGTTCAGGAAAGGAAACGTATGGAATAATCGATTATTGATAGATTGTGACACGTATGAAATTACTTCCACGAGTTGTAGAGACATCATAACTTGATATAACATTTATGGAGATTGGCCCGAATTCAACTTATAGAGGTAAAATTATAACAGTTGAACTCGTTGCAAATAAATTGAAGTGAGTTTATATTTCGATTTATTAGATGTTTTTGTCCCAACAATTACAATTTTGCGTGAAACAAAATCTTCGTAATAATAAAAGTTTATTCCAAAATACGAGTTGAATTCAAATAAAACTGTTTGCAACTTTCGTAAATTATTATTCTCTAATTGAAACGAGGATATATAAGAATAACGATCAAAGTTCTGGAAAATAGTGAAACATTTCCAATTTAGGAAAGCACCTTCAACTTTAGACAGTTGCCACAAACACTCTCGTCTGGAACGGTTCGATGAATTAATTCGTCAACGGGCAAAGATCCAAATGATTTTCGAGGCGTTGCTCGTGGACACGTATACTCGAATCGAAATAATTAACCGACCGTATGGCATTGTATCAAATAAGTGGTTTGGGCGGGTCCAAAAGCCAGCCAGCTCGGCATTAACCGCAAAATTTATGCTATGTCGATAACGACCGGTTAGAATTTTAAACAGGTCATTGTGCGCCATTGAATTTTACATTGTCTTTTGAACGATCAAATTATGTATTTCACGGTTATCGATGAGATAAATAGAAGTTATGATAGGTTTTTAAATTTTACATTACTATTTGAAAGTAAAAAAAAAAATCTGATGCTATATAAGTTTTTATTGCGAATTTAAAAATGGGCGAAAAAATATAATTTCTAAATAAAAATATTCGTACATGTAATATCTATATTTTTAATTTAACATAAAGTCGTATTCGCAGTTTTTACTTGTTAGAATCGTTTGCTTATAGAGTGAATTTGTTTTAAAGCAAATTAAACAAATTTAGAATAATCGAGAGTACAATATTTTCTCAAACAGGATTTATAAATATTTTCGAAAATTTTGGAAGGATGCTTTTCTTGCAATTATCCTACATATACACTGCAGAGTAAAAGTAAAGTATCTCTGAAGCTAAATGTAAAGTATCTCCACGAATAACAAGGTAAAATTAGAAACGCTGCGCGTCCATTCTAATTAACAAAATGCACTAACGAGATGCTTCAAAACGTAGAAATAATAGACATAATTTTGTTAATTTTTAAGATGAGCTCTGGAGAAAAACTAGGTAGAAAATTTTCCATCTCTGGATCTCGGTTAAACGTTGCAAACTACTTATAAGTTGTGGAATTACGGCTCGGTGTTTACAATATTCAAAAAGATGTCCCATTTTCAAGATTTTTCCTTTCAAAAAACGTGATACAACGAACTTACGATCAGCCTGGTCTAATTACATTACATGAATTTTTTCTCCTCGAGAATAATTGTTTGTATAAAATTGAATTTTGATTGAAATTTTCAACCACCACGCAATATCATTTCGCAGTTTTTTAATCTTAAAAAATCCAACTTTCGTGCATAAAAAAAAAATTGGAAATTTCGAAGAATTCACATTCTTCTTCACGATGAACATTTCGAAAGAGCTATAGAAAACGCTCCAAATATTTTCCAATGGATAAAAATTCTCGTGCACCCGATACTTTCGTAATTAATAAGTTAATTAAAACAGATTTTTCGAACAGAAATACATAAATATTATCGAATTTTACGAATTTTCTTCTTCCAAATCTATTAAACGACACATACCATTCATCGAATCAAGCATAACAACGTACGTATCCCCCCCAATTACCACAAAATTACTTCGATTTTCACTCTTCTCCCATGTAATAGAGAATAAAAAATAAACAAAATAAAATCCATTCATAGTTTGAGCGAAAGAGAAATGCGCGACTACAAAAGATTGGTGACGCGAGCAGTAAAAGCCCATTCGATTCTTTGATCGTTTCCACGCGCGGGCACGTGGTGTCGCGAGACCGTGGCAAAATTGCTTGTTCCCTCGTTCGAAAAAATCAACAGAATCGGAGGAAAGGTTGACGGGCGGGGCTCTGAACGAAAAGAAAGAAAAGAGAGACAGGAAAAAGAGGAGGAAACGTCGAAAGAGGGGGGCGTTTAGCGTTAATTTGTTCACCCCCGCAAATTCTCGCGGCCAAACACCGTGCACGAGCTGCACAACGCAGCTTGGAAAACAAACAAACGATCGCGAGCCTTTTATGGAAGCAATCTGCGCGAACCCGAGACCCATTTACTTAATGCAGCCTGCCTGCCCCGTGGTGACTCTCTAATTAATGTCACCCGAGATCTCCCTTCCAAAAGGCGCTGCTGGCCGGCTTTATATATCAGATCCAGAGGAATGTTGCCTCGTCTTCTGCAATTGGAATGCGAAAACGATAAGCGTTTACGTAGTAGAAATTCATTGTACTTATCTGAGATAGTTTCCGGCCGAGTGCTCTCTGTCGGGATTCGTTATTTCTCCTCCCTTTCTCACGTTTCGTCCCGATAGGTGGCAAGGTTGACGAGGGAAGGAGGGATTTAAAAGGAGATTTAAGAGGAGAGGGTGGTTTCGCGATTTTTTGACTCGTCATATTTTATAGGATGAGAGAATTCTTTCTTCTTCGAATCGTTCGCGCGAAAGTTGAGATCTAATTCAAAGCAAACTCAAATTTTTGATATTATGAGCAATCAGAATCCTCTGAAAATATATTCCAGGAATATCTTGACGTATATAATTTATGGTTGAATTATTGCAAGAATTTTTTTTCTTTCCAATTTCATCAACTTAATAAATACGTCCGCCTTGAAATTTCTCACATATCGCATATCGATCTTCTCGAGCTGTTTCCCTCTCGATCGATAGGTATGTCGCTCTAAATACGCGCGAGCAACGCTTTATTAAGTCTCGCCTCGTTTTAACGACAGCCATTTCGCTCCACTCCTATGTTTCTCCCGCTGGAATATTTTACGATCGAAGGGAGGAGGAGCTAACCGTTGTCACAGTTTCTAAGATTTACGTATTGTTACGCGTGTAGCCTGTTTCTGCTGGCTTCCGACCATAAGCTCGCCACTGGATCGCGGAATCTGGAGGAATCGTAGAGAGAGCGTTGCTCTTTTTACGAATTTCTATTCGCTCAAAATATTTTACTATCTTGTGATAAAGTTGTTCTTTCTCATCATCTTGGATGAGAGGTTAATTAATAGAAAGTTTCTTAATCTTTGGTTTTTCGAGGATAAATTTATATCTTTCGTTTAAGATTATCGTAGGGATTTTTTCGAATAAGAATCAATCGAATTACGACTTTAGATCGGAGTTGTTTAAAGTTGACGATGATTATTAAGATTCGGTCTGTATACGTTTTAACTTTTCCTTGATTAATATTCTGGGGATATGTTAATTTTGTTGAGTTTTAATTTTCAATTTCAGAGGAGGTAAAAAAGAAAGAATTAATTTTTAAAATATTAAAATTATTCCTTTCCAGAGGAGGAAAAAGATACAATGTTTCTTAATATCTTCTTAACTATATAAAGTTGAATTTAATGGGAAACTTAAGATGCCTGTAAAGTACGCAAGATTCTTCGTTGCAAGAAAGTTAGCGTAATACTTATAATTCTATTATCTGGAGGAAATAAAGAATTAATTATATCGTGTTACCGATATAATATATTATTACTAAAATATTAATAAACTGTTGAAAAAGCATATTAAAACAAAATCTCTAAACACTCTATATCTTTCAAATAGAATATTCATTTATTATAAAATCTTGAAAAAATTCATTCAGACGGGAATTGTACGAGATAAATATTCAGTTTAATCAGATCTCGTTTCGCGCAATTGATAAAATTACTGAATTTAAATGCGATCGATTTAATAAATTTTTCCAAAAGGCAGGAATGTTCAACGAAACGAACAATCCGCTGTTTGTATTAAAGCAAATCGGATGAATCGATGATTCGATACCGAAATAATGCGGCTTTCCGTTAATATTGGCGCAAGGGTGGCTAAACTCACTTCTGACACTTGTGGCTTTCACTCGTTGCAACAGTTATCTCTTAACTTTGAAAATTTCCAAAGGAACGGGTCATCGTTCCTGGAAAGAAAAACAGAGGGAGATTTAACGTTTCGTTTCTTCGTAGAAGAAGAGTAATAGAAGTAAATAACACGCGATGCAGATCTTCTTCTTACGTATCTTTTCGAGAGAAAAATTCAAATGATTTCGAAAGATTTTCCAATTATATTTATTAGTTATTATCAATTTGTATCATACGTTTAAAATTTTATCACCAAGAAATCTCACTTATTGACATAAGGGTTAACGAGGCGCAACTGAATCTCCAATAACTTCAATGGAACAAATCAAAGCGATTAATCGTGCATTTGTATACATATAAAGTTAGCCTCTTGTCCGACTTAAATCATCGAACACTTAACACGTACTATTTCACCATGTTAAATGAAAATATTTGTAATATCAACGTTAATTAACCACACCTTATATAAATCCACTTAAGAAGAAATATAACCACATTGCGGAAATTTAATAAAAATATAACTCATCTCGTGTAAGAAAAGTAGAAGAAAAGAAAAGAAATACTAAAAATTCCTACACAAATTCAATCGACCATTATAAACTTTAAAATTAGTAACGAAACTAATTCTCGAGGGGGTGGAAACACGCGCGCAAGACGTCCAGACTCGCACACTCGTAACGAAACTTTGCTCGTCCCATTTCTGACGCCGATCGATCCCCTTGAATACGATACAGGCTTTTCGCGAGATTAACGCCGAGATAAATCCCATCGAAGCATTAGAATCTCTCCTCCTCGGAGAAAGCGTTAAACGCGGTGGCGCGAACACGCGAGCGGTTGTTGGAAAAGCGATTGGTGGTAAAGTGAGTCATCTCCCCGGAGGCGTTCCAAGATGCGTTACATAAAGATTACATGGGATACACTCCGGTTCGACTGACACCGCCGCAATTTACATAGATCGATAAGTTGAGATTACTTACGCTGGATGCGTCGCAGCGACCCACTGACGTCTACGCTTTATGCCCTCCCCGCTTTCCAGTTAACTCGATAAACTCCTCGAGGTCCTCGTCGAACAACTCGCGAAGCGTTATTAATTCAAATTTAAACACGGAGAAACGAATCGGTTAAATTTGGAGCGAGGAAAAATTACGTACGAATAGAGGATGGTGATGAAGTTGAGGTAAAAAGGGATAGATGAGTAATAAATGTGGGAAAATGTCTATCGATTGAGTCAGTTATTATAATAATTAGGTTGTTATAGTTGAGCAGATAAGAGTGGCGCAAAATGGCACGTGTTGGAAAATGTTGACAAGTATTTCGCGTGAAAAACCAATGGATAGTCTTATTATAGAGCATTACAGGGCATTAGCCTTCATAACGTCCGTTTCCATGAAACTTTCCCCGTTAAAACTTTATCGTCTCATTCGGCATCGACGCGGGGATCGCGTTTCTCATTCCGTCATGCTGAAACTGGTTCCCTCTCCATCCAACTCGAATCCACTTTAACATCGGTGCAGTCCATTTTCCCTGTGGCTGTGTCGCCGCTTTTCCTCCCAAAGATGTTTAAACGATCTTCCAAAACGATTCGCATTCGGGGAAATGGACAATCTAAAAACGTTTCGTTTTAACTCGCGAGACAATGGAATACGTTTAACAACGATGTCGAGTGATATTCCTAAGGAAAAGAAACGCATTGTCGATCAAAATATCAAAATATCCTCCTCATCCAATTACACGCCAAATATCATCATCATAAATAGCGATGTATCAACTGTGTAAGTCGGAAAGTGAAATTCAAATTCGAAAGATTCGATCGAGTTCTTCTCGGAAATCTATTATCCACATCCAGTTATTTTTAAGATTATATAATGGATCTGCTAATTGATGTTACTAATGGATTTGCTAACAGAAAATGGAACACTTTCTCCTCTTCCTTTCCTTCCCTTTATTAATAATAAATAGATTACATTATTTACTTCTCGATCAACAGAATTTCCTGAAAATTAAATATTTTACAATAATTTTCTTCTCCGATGCCGATCGAGTTGTTTAAACTGTTCCGATATCGAAAACTACGTTATTAATCGTAAACTTTCTCCGGGAAAGAAAATTCACAATTCCAAACGGAATAAACTCTCTCTCTCTCTCTCTCAAATAATAATCACTTCTCGAACAACAACAAGTTTATTGCGATTAATAAATCGTTTCCAGGAATAATATTCGACCGTAACAAACGGATACGAGCAACAATTACGACGATATATACGTTTCACAAGCGAGCGATAAGCCAGCCTGCTTTGACAGAGTCAGGGAAAATTTACGATGCAAGTACGGGATTATAAGCGTCTCGTTTCAAGGTTGCTCCGAAGAAATATCTCAAAGCCATTGTGCGCGATACCGCACGACGTGGAACGTCCACTCTCTTGTCACGAGTGGTGCGCATTTTTATTTGCTCCACATTGCCGAATACAGGATAGGAAGGTAACCGAAACTGGTAACCCTTGCTCGGGCGACAGATGCGCGAAACGACTATCGGGGAGGTTCTTTCGAAAATGCAACCTCTTGAATCAATTACTTGGCGGTAAGTTTGGTGGGGGATGAATATCGTTGTGGATGTTAAAGATATGGTATTGTAGGATTGTATTGTAGGATGGAATTTTGGAAATCTCGTTTGTCGATTTGTAATTGAAGGTTTTATGAAAAAAAAGAAATAGAAAGAAAGAAAGATCTTGTACAGAATGCACGGATAAATTATTTTCGACGTTTAAAGACGCGGGAATAACGAGGAAAATGTTATTTATTGATGAAGGCAACGCTGGAACATTGTGTATTTACCAAAGTATCGTCGAATCGTGCAATAAATGAAATGCGAAATTTCAATTGGATAAAACGTATTAAATTTCTGTAGCATTAAAGCTTGGCGAAATTAATCAATTCCACCGACACGGCCAGAAAAGTGTCCTGATAACATTCGTGGATCATCCGAGAGAAATAAATTCCAAACAAATCCTTTGCAAAATAGAAGGGGCACGGTTTTTAAAAATCGTTTAAAAAGATTTTGATCGAAGAATTAAAAGATCGAATATCAAGTATAATGCAAATAATAATAACGAAAAATAAAATAATTTTCTCGAATTATTAGACATCCGTGTGCCCTCACGTTTGGATCTAATCAACAGCTTTTATCGAACGAAAAAAAAAGAGAAAAAGAGAAAAGAATAAAAAGAAAAAGCTCGGCAATATCGATGGAAAAAGGAAAACGCGAATTGAAAAATTCTTTTCCAACGCGCTGTTACATCTCGCAGAAACGATATCCGCATATTCCGCGAATAAAATGTTTATATTTTCGACTATTTCGTATCCATCTTTTTTCCGCCATCCGATATATCCATTTTCGTTGCATCTCGATGCTTTTTATTACGATTCGATTCGATGAACAGATTTTTAAACGTTCTCGAAATCGTAAAATTATATATCGCCTGCTGTGAAATTATAATATTCGCCTGTGATATATCCACGACGGGCACAATTTGCATACATTATTTAACGGGATTCTCTGTGCCGCCAATCAGGAGTTGATTGGCTCGTGCAATTTGTCCTTTATATATCCGGAACACGATCTCTCCCCTTTCCTTCCATTTTTTTTCCAGAACCGCGCGATTACACGGTTATTCGTCCACGTAAAATCGGTATTTCTCGTCTATATACAGGGTGTCTCGTTATCCAAGGGATTAACGTCTTCAGGATACATTCGGAAGGGTTGAATAATGTAAGCAAAGATTTCGCCATTTTTCTATAAATCTGTCTATTATTGTAAATGAGATGTTGGTCGTTTTCAAATTATTTCATCATTTCTTCGTTTAATTATACAAGGTAAATTAAAATAAAAATGAATAATAATTATTAGAATTTGTATAGAATTTATTCGTTTGACATTAATCTCGATTAATAAATATCTCAACGATCTCTTTTTCACATACGTGGATGTTTGAGAATTTTTAAATCGACATTTTATAAATATATCTATAGTTACAAATGTCGAAGGATTTATACGCGGAAGTGGAAACAGTTTTTTTTTTTTTTTCTTTCTTTAGAACGGAGGATTTAGCAAGAAAGATTATACAGATAACCCGAATAGATGAATTACCGGGGCGATCTGAAAGATCCGAGTTTCAATTCCGGTCCAGCAACTCCGTTTATCAGCTCTATCTCTTTCTAGAATGGATTCAACACATCATAGTTTCTGAACTGCAACAAATCAAAATACAATTTCTCCCCATTTGATTTCGGCGAAAAATAATGTTTACAATTATTCTCTCGTCGACGCGTGATCAATTTTTTCGTATCATCGTTAATAGCCAATATTATCGTCCTAATTTCCTTCAAAATATTATACAAATCTTTAAATAGTAATCGAAACTATAAATCGTGTAATTTATTGCGTGATATAAAGATATAAACTCCTTAATGTCACACCGCTTAGTCGGCATATCGCTTCCATCTCGAATAGAAAATTTAATCGACACGATAACCCTTGTAATTTTTAACAACGCGCGATTAAAATAAAAAAATTATGATATCTGTTATCGAACGGAATAATCCACGGTCCATCGATGTATAATTAAACAATAATTAAATAATTAACACATGATACTTCTTTGCACACTCAAAAACAAACTGAAAAAATCGAAATAGAAATCAAGCTTCGTTAAAAATATTCTACACAGCAGCCTTGTTTAACGTGTAAATACATATATATATTTGCCAATGAAATCACTCGGTGATCGCTTTTACAACACCCTATATACACACGCAAAACGAGCAATCGTTTGTTCATCCAGCATTCATTATCGTCGATTGAGCCTATCCAACCTGCCGTATCACGTTAGACAGAGATCGTCGAGGTTTAAAAGCTGTTTCGTTTCATCCTCGCTCGTCCGTCTCGTCGTTGGGAAAATCTGTGTGCCGTTTCGTCGTACGAAAACTCGAGTGGTTGTGCATACGTTTGAACAAGGGGAGAGACACGCGGAAGATTGTGCACGCGCGAAAAGGGCAGCCGCCAGGATTTTTCTCTTTCTTTTCTTCCTTCTCCCCTCCACATTACCTTTTATATTCCTCGGCACGTTTTGTACTTCTGTATCCTCCTTGACGCTGCTTCTCTCTCTCTCATTCTTCTAAATAGTTTTGTTTCTCCCCTGCGTCGTCATAATAGCCACTCGTGTATTCTGAATCTTCCCTCTCGACCATTTTACATTCTGCTCGCTTTCTTCTGTTTCAACTACGTATACTTAATACACCTTTCTCCCTCTTTCCTTGCGTTTTGTGACTCTTTTTATTTCATCGTGTACGAGATCATACGAGAGATCACATTCGTTATATTTTATCGAGGATATGTCGTGTCTTGGATTTATTAGTCGGATAAAGTTGTGCTCTCGTTTAAAATTTTCCCTCGATGATAGATGATAGATTGTTTCGTGGAGCGAGTTTTAGTTAAGACATCTTGTGGCTTGCAAACGGATGAGGATCTCAAATCTGTTCAATTTAAGTAGCAAATTTAAAGAAAGGAGTACGTTATTCGCGCAAAAGACTATTTTATATTATTTTTAAGTAGGAAGGAACAATCGTAAGTTCGCTTTAGAACCGCGTTTCCTCGAATCTTTCTATCCCTTTGTGCTTCTTCTGCTCTCGAAAAGCTGTAAGCGCGGCATAACTTTCCTCCCTCCTCGGCTATTTGCCCAACCTTTGTACTTACGCTCTTCTTTAAACCTCGGTTCAGCTTCTTTTAGGTAACTTGGACGCTCCGTTATTATTCACCTCGTTTCTATTCACCTCCCCTCCTTTCTCCCACGAAAATTACCACTTTCTCCCTTCTTCCAATTCTTCCCTTTTCACCCAATTCGCTTCCTTCGAATATCGAGTATTGTTCCTTCCGATCGAGCCTCGCGTTCAAATATTTGCCTCGATCAGCGGAATCGTGAAATTACCCTCTCATATTCGACATTTGCATAATGACCATACAGTCGTATTTCCCGATATTCGATAAGATGGACGAAGAGGAAATCCAAAATTGCAATCCTTTAGCGCTTGATCGATACGTTTCGCGAGGGAAGAAAGGAAAATAATAAATGCTGTCGGGTTGATACGAATAACAAAATAGATCGAGCTCAATTTCAACAAGCATAATCTAGTTTTGAACAAGAACTTTAATAAGAGAACTTTAAGGGAAGAAATAGTGAATTTGCAATTAGAAAATAAAAACTTGTGATCTTATTTACCTTCTTATCGTCTCGAGCACGGTGAAAATAAATTCATACGTATATATATATATATGGGATAGGTATTGGAAATACTCGGGGAAAGTAGCAGCAAATCGAAAACGGCCGGAAGTATTTGCATACGGTGGAAAATTCGAAAGAAGCTCGGGGAATTCCGGGCGTCGCAACGGGACGGTTTAAAGTTTCGAAATTGGAAATTGGAAACTTTACGTCGTTGGCCAATGGCGTGTATATGTAGGTCGCTTAAAGGGACCGCTTTTCATTCGTCACTTCCTATCGTTCTTCCGCCCGACACGATCACCGCCGCCTTGAAATTTACGCGAAAAAACCCTTCCCACCGACTCCTTTCCCCAATTCAATTGTCCGAATCCGGGTTGAAGAGCTGGGATTCGTTTCCCTCCCTCGCTCGAATCCATCGAATTCTCTTCCATAGAAAACAGAGGTAAATACGTTTCATTTTTTACTTCCATCCTTATTCTTTTTCTTTCTAGAAGAACAAGAATATTTGGATGGATTGTTCGAACGGAAAATTCAAGAGAATCACATCCTTCCTATCCAAAAAAGCGCGGAACGCAGGTTAATTTTCGGTTATCCTCCCTTCCCTCCTTTCCTTTTTCACTAATGCATCGCGATTATTAGAGGCCGTTCCTTTGTGATCGGCGAATTATCGTGGTAGCCGCATAGCGAAACGCTTTTCCGGTTCATTATCATGGGGATCTATTATTATGAAGCGGAACGAGGCCGCCGGGTGAAGCATTGCGCCCATGCCGATAACAATCGATTCGCGAGAAATATTAGAATTGATTTGGACGTCGATTTACCCGACAACAATAGCCAGAACGTGCACCACCGCCGGCACGGCTCGTTAAGCCTTCCTCTTTGCGCGCGGATCCCAAGCCTCTGTAACACGCGCCGTATATATTTATATATATATATAAAGCCTTTTAGGATTGTTGCAGATCTTGTATAATGAACCGAGGGAAGAGAGCTCGGGTGTCTCTCCTCTTTCTTTATCGTTATTCATCTTGTTCGGGCGCGTGTGTGCGCGTGTCGTGTTTCGTCTCGAGAGAAGAACACGCGGGTTTGGTTTATGGCACGGACGCATAAGGGGAATGCTATTTTTGACGAAATAATGAGAAATGTTATGTCAGGTCAAAACTGTCGGATTGATTAGTCGTTCATTTCTTGAACCGCGGAATGGTGCTTATTTATTGTTATCTCTGTATATAAATGTACTGTTTAATTTCTATTTGGAAAGATCACGTTATCGGTGACCCAGTCTCGGGTGTAAGTGTAATCACGTTTCATCACTCTCCGAGGAAAATGTTGTATAAATGATAATAATAATTTATCCACGAATAATTGTAATAATAATAAAATCTTTTTCCAGAAGGAGAAAATTATATTTGGCCCGGTGAGATGAAGAATTTCGAAGGAAATTGATTTTATTTTAATTTGTTCGATTTTGAAAATTTAAAAAAAAAAAGAAGGGAAAAATAATCCAAGTTTTATATTCTTATAACATCTTTAAGAATGATTTTCTAAAAGCGTCTATATGCGTTCAAGAATCCATTAACTTTTGACAAAAGATTGTCGTAAAAATTATCACAAATCAGGGAACTTAATAAGATATGTTCGTTTGAAATGATGTAAGATTCATTCTTTTAAATTAAAAGGCGAATCATTATAGACATTGTTCGTGGAAAAAAATAAATTTTCTGCGAGCCATTGTAAGCACACCTGACACTTGTATCCTCGGTAGCGAGAGGCATGTCGTAAACATTGGACACGGTACTAAAATGTGAATACCGCTACTTTTCGTAGCCATGTTTAATCAAACTTCGTTAAAACAACTTGTCGAAAAGCCACAAGCCTCGCCAATTTTAAAGAAGAGCTTGAAACATGTTTCTTAAGAGTATTATTTCAAGTAAATGCCTCGTCTTCGAAACGAGTAGCGTATAAACGACGTCTGCGGGCATATACGAGATCTGACAATGAAATTACTGTGTAATTTATTAATGAACGTTATTGTATTTACTCTCAAAATATCCCCCTTAGAAAGCTATAATCATCTTCCACGTTCGAAACAATTTTGAAAATAATTTCCCTTTTTTATTTAAATAATAGATTTTCACTTCATCATCGGATCTCCTGTTATCGTTTGACGTAATAAATGTTAATCGCGCGATGCGAAAACATGCTCCACCATCTGTCCCCACGTTTCCACGATTTTTCAAACGCTTTCAAGTGAAAGTTAGAAGGAAAGAAGAAAAATATTTTAAAGAAAAAAAATCAATTAATTCGAGATTATAAAAATTATTATATTGAAAAGTAGCAAAAATTCGTAAATCCACAAGTCTGTCTACAATCAGATAACAACAATAATTACTTTTCTGGATCAATTTTCTTGGCTGGAATTTGAAAAGAAACGCAAGTTACGATTAATTTATCACGATAAAAATATCCATGTCCCTGCAAATAAAGTATGTTTTATTTGTACCAATATTTTCTGCGAGGATCTGATACTTGATAAGTGGAAGCCAACGTACAATGCAACCTGTTCTGGTCAACTTGATGCTCCTTTGTAGCTTATGCAGGCATTGTATACGTGCCTGGTCAATGGTCGTTCCGATTAATTAGCGCTCTAATTTACACGACGCGCGATATCGTACGGTACATGGATCGAATTCGTGTTTCCTTGTATCATGAACGTAGCAGAGGGTCGGTTCAATTTAATTCAAAATTAGGAAAAAGAGAAGGAAGAGAAGTTAATAACGAGATTATCCATTTTTTCCTTCTTCCTCTCGTTCGTCTTCTTTTTCTTTCTTTTTTTCAATTAAGAGAAATGGAACATTGAAATTTCTTAAAAATTCTATTAAAACGAGTTATGTTTTCGAGATAGAGTTAAATAATTGGAATAATTTGGAGTTTTTAGATTTTATAACATTTATAACAATTAACAGTGAATTGTCTAATTTAGAAATGTTTTTCATCCTAGATCCTGATGCTCATTTATATAAATACATATTATATAAATATTTCAAATTCTGTTTCAATGAAAAATAGAATTGTGACGATCCTTCGACGATGAAAATAAAAAGAGGAAGACAAAATAATTGTATTCTTTTATTATTCCATTATTGCTTGGCAAAATCAAATAATTGTAAAAATAATGAAATTTCGTAACGAAAACTCGAAATTTCTCCCACATTGTTCGACGTATATTTATATCTGTCACACAGATTCTACGAAGAAAACAATCGTGCTAGTTTACATCTGAAAAATGTCATCCTGCTTGTTGACGCGAATATTTCTACGCGGAATTCAAGCGGAACATTTAGAATCAAAGCAATATGTTGCTTTCTCCTGTTTCGCACATCTCATGTAACAATTTTACAGTCCAACGTGAAATTTCTGCAAAAGGAAAAAAGGTAAATGCTATAGCAAAAGACAAATATGGATGGAAAATACAAAGAAGCCTTCGAAAGAAAGTCTTTTTAACCGCGTTTAATTCTATTAAATTCGTAAAAACTATTACATTTTGTCAAGAAAATTCGAAAATACACTCTAGATCTTTCAATCTTTTTCGATTCACAGTCCATTTCGATAATATTCGAATAAATTAACTAATGTAAGGAAAATTTAAAAGATTGATAGTCTTATCGACTTTGAATTAAATAACGAGAGGATAATCTTTGTGGAAAATTAATTGTATTAAAATAAAACTCTTTGCTGATCCACGGATCAGGAACCATTAGGATTATTTGGAAAAATTTGAATTGAAATGTCGTCGAACGTGAAACAAATGTCTTGTTTTAAAACTTTTTCAAATTTTCAAAAAAAAAAAAGAAGAAAAAAGAAAAAGAAAAATCTACTAGTCAAACATATCCGCTTCGATAAAATCGACTGTTCGTTCGCGACGTTTGCAAAGGCTCCACGAATTTCTTTCCCATCGAATTTCGATACTTTCCAAGATCACTTGGCAATATTTCCTTAACATGTAAGAACTGTTTGCTGCATTACGATTTGCATGTAAATTTTTGGGATTCCTTCGAAAATTCTGCCGACCTGTTTTCCATCTCGAAATGATTCTAAAGGAGAGAAACAGAATGGATAGATTTTTCACCAGTTAAAAGAATTTTATACATTGAAAAGTAATATAATTCAATCACGATTCTCTATTTCATCCTAAAAAATATATATATATATAACGCAATGATTGAGCTGAAAATTAAAATTCAAATAAAAATATAATCGTACAATTATTCATCTTGCAAATCAAATGGAATCACAGAGGATTAACCGGGGAATTGGTTCAGTCTCTATCGCGCTGCATTAATTCTGAAAAAGGAGAGAAAAGTAGGATAAAACGTACTTGAGACTAAAAGAAGAAAAATAATAATTAAATCCTGATTTGTTTGTTTGAATAATTAATTCCCCGTACACCTGATAAATCTATCTTACGAGAGGGGCTGCTGAAACGTACCGGTGTTGAAAATAAAACGAAAATAAAACGATACAGTATTTATTGGCTTTCGGAGAGGGGCTTTCGTGACAAATTACGAGGCATAATAAATCTACTCCAGACTGTTACTTATTATCGTTCAGGACGCGTTCCTGGTTCGAGTTGCAGAACAAGAGCAAGGAACTATTCAATATAAAATAAGAACGAAGAAGGCATTCCGTTTTTATATGCAAATAATAATTTCAAGCTTAAATTCGCGCTTCATTCTGCACGATGATCGAATTCGATATTTATGTGAGTATGAATTTTTTTAAAAAATACGATTATTATAGATATTATAGTCTTATTATTATCGTGACAGTGTTTTTTAATCAATCGACAGTTCAAATCGAAGATACTTTATAATATGGAAAAAATTGTATTATGATTTTAGAAAATGATTAAAGAAATAGTTTTATTGAAGGAACATTAGTTGGGCTAAGACATGGATTTAATATTTCATCTGGTTATAAATCTACTATGTAAAAAAGAAAAGTATCATAGAAGATTATTCACTACTTATAATTTGATGATTAATCCTCTCGAATGTCAAAAAATCTAATTGTGAATTGAACGAATTTTATAAATATTTAAAAAAAAAATACATAAACTTTCGATCCTTTCTTTTACACGTTAACTTCAATCGAAAGTTGGCGGGGAAACAAGATTTCTGCGAAAAGTCGAAACGAAAAGGCAAATCCATCTCGTTCTGTCCCTGAACGTTCATATACACGTTTCGACCGTGGATGGAACGGAACTCGAACTCTCCATTCCAACGAAACGAGATTGACTGTAAAAGTTGGCATTGTTGAGGGAAAGGAGAGAAGAACGCGAGCTCGAGTTCTGGAAAAGAGTCACGGGCCAGCCGTGTGTGTACATACATAAGTGCTCACGTACAGGGTGTTTCATTTTGAACGTGAACATTGGATATTCGAAAGATCAAAAAATTTCACACACATAGACATCCAATAATAAGATTCGAATAATAGAAAATGAAACGATGCTGTCCATAATTCCACGTCGTTTTTAGTGTTACCAGTAGATGGAATTTAAAGCCGGTGCAATATTAGAAATACAAGAAATTTTATCAATATTTTGAATTGCTTTTTAACTTACGATTTGATTCATCCAGTATATTCCTTCCAGTATTTATAATCACGTTATATTCGATTCACCGTCGTTCTATATAATTTAGTAACGTACTGATTTATATTTCAAACTGTCCCTCCATGTAGAATTGCTTTCCGTAGGACAAATACTTCTTGCATCGCAGGATGAGATCCTCTTTATGTTGCAAAATTCAGAAGATGGATGGTGGACATTCTCTGTC
Organism: Apis cerana; assembly: GCF_029169275.1. Classification (NCBI taxonomy): domain Eukaryota; kingdom Metazoa; phylum Arthropoda; class Insecta; order Hymenoptera; family Apidae; genus Apis; species Apis cerana. The sequence continues at coordinate 5,183,750 of NC_083857.1, forward strand.
CAAAAGGGAGGTCAAGATGGTCCTATTTCTAATTCTAGAAATTTGGTTTTATTGTTAATATAGCTTTCTCTTCATCGAAATTATTGGAGTATGTAGATTTGATTTTGTTTAGAAAAAATATATAATAAATAATTTTATTCGATATAACTTAATTCTCTTTCGTTTAAACTTTACAACGTTTCTCTAGTATTAAATATTGATCTTTATTCGAGGTGTAATGCATTCTATTCGTTTTCATTTAACTTTCAAGAACGTAATGTGATTTAAAAGGAGCTTTTTTTAAATGGGATTTTATCGTTATATAAGAAGAAGGTTTTAGTATTCAATTGTTCTATGCGTTGAATCGCTTTATCGAATAATATGAAAGCAAACCAGGTTAAAAGTATTAACGTGTTGCAAAAGATATATTCTCAATCTTCAAAAATGGAGATCTTCGAGAATAAGTCGATTTATATCATCTTAGGATACGTCACACAATTTCGAAACTGACACGCTTTTATCGTAAAGCATATCGTAATTTTTCTAAATAATTTTGCAAAAGTAATCAATTGATAAGAAATTTATCCCATTCTTCACATTCTAAGATCGAAAACATTAAAAAAAGAAAGTAAAATATTCAAAACAATCGTATCCACTAATAAATACGTTAAATGTCCAACATGATTTAATCATAAATTGTAACCACGTGTAACCAAATTCCTCTCCAACGTCAAATTCGTCTTCGAAACAAGCCAATGGAACGAGCCTATACATAGATGCACGCATGCATGTACGTGCAAAGGTACAATTGCCTAGAGAGACCTTATCGAGCGAAACAAGTCGAGTTGGCAAAATTGCTTTCGTGGCGCGGGCGATTAACTCCCGAATGCTCATCGTCGAATCAGCGAACTATGGTTCATTAACGCTAGGCTGCCACCGCCATCGAACTCCAACGAAACGAACTTTGCCCGTTAATCGTGTTTCACGAATTGCCCATAAAGAAGGCCGACGAATTTCTTCATCCTTCGCTCGGCCAATACCCCATTGAAAACGATCTCGATTAACAGAGATCGGACATTCCGTTTTTAGAGAAATAACGTCGTAGATGGCGCGAGTGACTTGTGATCCTAAGTTTTGTCCCCACAATTTTTTGGATGCGATCAAGTTGCATTTAGAATTTCTTTGAAGTGGAAGTTTGTTTTGAATAATAATTTAATAAAAGTAAACGTTCGATGTTACTTTTATAAATCGTTAAGAGAAATTTGTTATAGGAAATTTTATACAAATATGAAACAAGCGTATTGTACTTTTCTTTTAAAGTAGAATTTGTCGAAACATAAAACTTGAATACTTGTCAAATATACGTATATATGTAAGTACATTTTTATTTCAAACAAATCTCGCGTTAATTGAATTGAACGAATTTTATTAAAATATATTCGAAATATTTATTAAATATTTTTATAATTAAAAGGAATAATGGGCGCGAAATTAAAGTTAATTAATTAAAAGAGATTAAAAAGTAATACGTTTATTTATATCGAAAGCATAAAATTTCAATTCAAAAAAAGATGAAAGAATTTATTTTCCATTCCATGTTTAAATATAGATCTTTTAGTCATATTCGCAATATATATGATGTCTTGGAACTCTATATAAAGGAATATGTACTGCCTTTTACCTTGAAACTAAATCTGTCACAAAGTTTATGTCCGCTCTTTCGCCATACTTTCAATAAAAGAAACAACATCGATTTTGTGCTCATTGCAAGACTTCTTTCAAAGAAATTTCTCCCATTTCCCTTCTTCGTTTTCATGAAATTTCATACATCAAGAATATTTAAAATAAATGTTGAACTTATCCATCCTCGTGTAAAGAACGTATTTTCGTATCCCTTTGTTAATTCTTGCATAAAATTAATCCTTTGTTGCATATAACGAGCAACGTTCGTAACACAAATTACAATTAATTATAATTAATTATTAAATTACGCAAATTATATTCAGGATATTAGACAAATTTGAAGTGGACAAAATGTATATGATATATTTTAATAAAGTCACTAAAGATACTAAAAAACCGACATCCTTAATTTCCAAAATTTTCCACCCTTACATCCGCATAAAACAACAATAAAATAACGATAAAATAAGCTTATGCTCGAAACTATGAAAAATATATTTTCCCCTCTCTCCGAGAAATCCAGAATTCTTCGATATCTGAAACGTTATATTCAAACAACATATTTTCTCATTCTAATATAATATCTTTTCATTTCAGGTGGGTTTACGTAACGCGGACGTAATAAGTTATTATTCAACCCCGTTCGTTGGAAAAAACAAGCCTGCGTAAACTGGAAAACGAATCGAAGTCGAAGTGTTTCGGTAAGTAGTGGCCGGTTGGCTAGGGAGAAGAGGCAAACGAGATGCACATCCATCAGAGGCAGGGAGGAAATGGCGAGGGTGTAGGCGATCCTTTAGAAGCAACAGCTTTCGTTGCTTTGCAAGCTCGGAGGTCTTCCACGGTGAGTGCACTTTTTCGTCGCGGCGACCCTTCGTTTCCGAGACTAATGGTTTGCATTAACCCGTGACCCTCGACGTTCAACTAGAATCGCTGGATAATTCTCTCGGGGAGATTGAGGAGAGGCGTGGAAAAGAAGGCATTCCGATTGCCGCTGACCAGACGATTCTTTCTTCCTTTTTTTACGTCCCTTTCTAACCTTTATTGCGATGCCATGTTGATCTGGATTTGGATGGGGTGGATTTTGGTGCACTTTTGTTTGAAGAAATGAAAGGGTTAATAGCATAATTTCTTAGCTAGTCTGAAAATTGCAAAGTGGAAATTTGTTTCTCGAGTATTATAATATTTTTCTTAACTTTGAGATTAACAGGATATTGCAGTAATAAAAGTAATTTTTTATAGGAATATTGAAGAAGAAGTTACAGTTAGTGGAGATATGATATTAGGAACGAGGTTAATTCCATTTTGAGAATTAGATTCAATCTATTTTTAATTAATTTATCATTAATTATTGTAATATTAGTATGACTCGGTATATTCACTTGGGAAGATTTGAATTTCGCGCCACTCTATCTAGGTGATAATATAATTATATATATATTGAATTGAATTATTGTGTAACAGTTTCTAAATATAATTTAAAAAGGAAAAATTATACATTAAAAATTGTTCATAAAATAGATCGTAACGAGAATTCTAGAAACCTAGAAAATATAGTCTCCTGGGACCAATCTTTCCATTCAATGAAAATTTACATATATTGAATCCCATTGGAACAATGCATTGATGTATTTAAAAGTAATAATTAGATTTTGTTGTGTGAAGTTTAATAACGATACGATTTGGCAAATATTTAGCCAGATAACGATCTCGATAACAATTCGATACGTAATTTGAAATTTTAATTAGATAAAAAATAAAAGAAGACGAAGAATTATCTTAATAACCATTACAATAAATTCCATTTTCCCTCTACCTTTGATTTATTGATTGAATCTCATCGTTGAAAAACGATTATAAATACATTTCAAATAAATTTTTAAATATTAATTTTTTAAAAATTATTAATATTATTAATATTAATTTTAATTTAATTTAATATTTATTAATATAATTTTTTTTTTAATTTAAATTAATTATTAATATTAATTTTTAAAAATTACATAAATAAAATAAAAAATATTCGAAAATCGCCATTTTATAATATCATACGTTGTAAAATTTTTCACAATTTCAATTATTATTATTCTATACTCGTTACTTGTTCGAATAACCTATATATTTCCTTTCTATCTCCAGAAAAACAAACCAACGTTAATCGACGAATGTAAACACGAGCGGAGGACAAATCGAGAATTAAGCGTCATTTGGTTGTAAGAAACCAAAGCGGGCAGACGTAGAAACAATCTCGTGCGATAATTCGATTTTCAACGGCCGTATCAGAGGCTTCCGGCACGCTGGACGCCGCGAACCCGGACCCTGCTGCACTGGATAACCTTTTCGTGGGAGAAATTACGATCCTCAACCTCGTGGCAACCGGGTGATCGTGATTTAATTACGGATGCCCTGGATGGGCGTTAAAAGAGACCTTTCCTCTTTCACTTTAACGAGACGCCTCGTCCACGTGAGAGAAGTTGGGAAGATTGGCATCGCCCAGAGAAATCTCGTTTCACGTGCACCCTTTCACGCAGCCGGTATTCAAGAACGCGGATAACCGTGGAAAGGTAGGCGAGATTAAGGTGGAACGAGGTAGGTAAGTGGTTTTTGATTCTTACTTCGCAGTTGCGTGCGTGATGTAATGGTTTTATGCGGTTTTTAAACGCGAGTGGAGGGAATGTTAAAAATGATACGTTTGAAAGATAAAAGTGTTATTCGTCTGGTCTTATCCGGCTTCGAGAAATATTGATATTGATTATTAAGAGAGTGCGGAGATTTGAGATTTTGCGTGTTAATTTCTTCTCGCGTGATGTGTTGTGAGGGAGTGAAGGTAAAAGATCGTGTGACTTTTATTTAAATTGGAAAGAAAAATCCTCTCGAAATTCAAAGAAAGATATCTAAATGCTAATAAGGATTGCATTTTATATCATAGTTATATTGTAACAACGTAAAAATATAATAATGATAATAACGATATAAACGGTGAAATTAATATTTAATTTAAGAGAATTGAAAATATTATTTCAGTGGGTCGTTAGTTTGGTTAATATTTTCGTTATTTATATCGAGATTTGATCGAATAAAGAAGGTAATAAATTTAAGATACTTGATACAATTTAATATGGCTTTCATATTTTACGGAATCGAAACAAATTTGAGGTTAATTAATCCCTTCTTTGTGTGAACACTTTTTTTTTTTTCAAATATAAAACTTTTCCCCCCATTTTTATGATGAAAGTCACTTCTTCTAATACTTTAACCAGAACGTAGAATTTTCTTCGGTTTAATTACGGGGTTTTGGTCGTTTTATGGAGGAATTGCAGAGTCGGCGAATCACCATCGTTAGGATTTCCTTTACGAGCTACTGTAACCTTTCATAAAACGTGAGGCAGGCATGATGGAACGGATGCTATCGGCTCGTTTTATTTTATCTCTTCTGAGGATCCTTCATGCTGGCATTAACGCTTTTATAATGATTTTTTACGTGTCTGCTCTTGAGCAGAAATTGAGATGAGGATTAATGATTCAAAAATGATTAATTATTTTTTTATTTTAACGTTTGTTTATTTATTAACTTTTTTTTTTCACAATTTTAATTTTAACTTTTAGAACGATCATCTTAACGTAATTACATTTTCTAAATAGTAAAATCGATTAAAATTTTGAATTTTCATTTCAAAATTGTAATAATAATAACAACAACAACAACAACAACAATAACAATAATAATAATAATAACTCTGCAAGCCATTTGGTCGTAAAATCTTTCATAAATAAAAAAAACAAATGAATGATAAATAAAAATCTAATAAACAAAGATTAAAAAACGTATAATAAATAAAAAATTTTTATTTAACACAGTGAAAAATTGAAATTGTTAAGTATTTCACAAGCAAGCTCGTAGATTTTCACATTAATGAGAAAGAGAAAGAAAAAAAAAAAGAATTTAAAAAGAAAGAGAAAGCGTTTCGATCGGTCAGAAATAATTATCATTTATTTGTAACCAGAATGTAAAGACGCATTTTTCTCGCTTTTCGAGATAAAATTTTCTTCGGTTCGTGTACTCTAGCGCGAAATATCTCCCGGAATGTGCTATATGGACCTTAAATACGGACAATTTATTTCTTCCGTTCCCGAGAAAAATAAAATACGTATCGTACGATGAATATACGCTTTTATAACATTTCGCCGTGTTGGCAAGCGTAACAAGAGCTTTAAAACAGAAGACATTAAGAAACGAATTGCCGTCAAAGTTAATATTGCAACAAACGATCAAGATTCTGAATGGAACATAACCTAATATAACCTAACCTATTTACACTCGTACAGAACGTTTCAATTATTTTATTTCCTTTCGAAAATAGAATTTAAAGAAGAAGAAGAAGAAGAAAAATGTTATTAAGTTAAAATAATAAATCTACGTGAAAATATTCGAGAAAATTTTTAATTCAAGACGACGCGGACGAATAAAACAAAAATTGTATAATTATTTATTTCTTATCTCGTTGTTACAGATAATGAAAAGCCATTATAAAGGAAATATTAATAAAGGGGGAGACGCAATAAATAATATATTGGCGAATTCGGCTTTGTCCAAAGTTCAAGTAACTTTGCTCGACGATCTATCTATAATTATCACGAAACGGGACACGTGTAACCTCATGCACGTCAATTTGGATTTGCAAGGATCGATGTAGATACCGAAATGCACATGGCACGATGTTACATTACCTCGAAGTTGTAGAGTTTGAAGTTTACGTGGGATTTACGGCGTAGATCATCCAAGTTTTGAACACGATACGAAATTTCGAATTTGTAAAACTGCTCCTGTAAATCATTCTCGTTTTATCGTGTTAGTCGATTTAGAAAATAAAAAAAAAAAGAAATAGCGATACTTCAAATTTTTAGTTCCGTCGTTGGTTTTATGAACACTTGATCCTTTTATTGGAATTACAATTTATATAATTATTGTAGAAACGAGGATTTTTTTTTAAACAATTTTAAAAAAATTTTCCTTTTATTAGAAATTATTATTTTACAACTTTTATAAATGATGTATATATATATATATATATTTAAAGAGTGGTACTTGTACGACTCTTTGCAATTCTCGAAACTCTTTCAACTGCTGAAAGATCCATAATTCCTTGGAGATCCTTAAGACCTTTATTGTGATTCTTAGAAATCCAGAAGCTATTATATTCTCAGAGATTTCTCAGAGACTACGTTCAAATATTCTCGAAGACTTCGAAATTTCTTAAGATATTCAAGATTATATATAATCCTCGCGACATTTAATTCTTTGCTACAGTATCTAATTCCTCAATCATTTTCATCTATTTCAATTTCATTTCTGCAGATAATTAACAGAATTATTCCCCTCCTCGCGATTCCTCGTTTATATCATAAATTCAAATCTCACTTTAACCTTTTTCTGAACCTTTTTCAAGAAAAAAAAAGTCTTCTTCCATTTTATTTTAACAATTCGATCGATTTTACACGATTTCCAACTCGATCCCATCCCCCCTGAATATGAATCGATAACAAGTACAACGTAAAGTAAACACGGTTTCGAAACAGAGCCCGAATGTCGTGAACATTGATCCCGAAAACCGATTCGGCCGGCTTCGTGCCATCGTATCCGTGCACGATACATCTTGTTAACGTTCTATTCATACCGTGTACCCACGATAACCACATTGCATCGGCCCTTTCGCGTACCGGAACACCGATAAAGGATTTTTATCCCGGTATATCGACATCCCCCACGATTGTGTTCAAGAGGCATGACGAGCGTGGACATTGGGCGGGATCCACCTCTACATATATATATTTATATATATGCACATAGTATCGTTAAAGGTGGACACACGTCGAATCCTCCGATTTCGATCTCGAGCCAGGCCCTAATGGACGCGCGTGACTAACCGTTTCCTAATGCGGCACGATGTCAAAGCGGTTGACGTGAATCGAAACCACGCGGATTCCTCCCCCATCCCTTTGTTACGGATTACACGAGTTCTGCGCTCTCGACTTGTTGATCTTCGATCGCACGAGTTGTTGAAAACTCGGGAAAGATCGGGAAAAATTGGAATAAAGTCTTCGATTGGCTTTCCACGAGTTGTTGAAAACTTGTGTGAATAAGATGGGGAAAAATAAAGGGAGAGAAGAAAATGAATCTGTTATTGATCTTCGATCGATTTTCCAAGAGTTGTTGAAAACTTGTGTGAATAAGATGGAGAAAAATAAAGGGAGAGAAGAAAATGAACCTGTTATTGATCTTCAATCGATTTTCCAAGAGTTGTTGAAAACTCGTGTGAATAAGATGGGGAAAAATAAAGGGAGAGAAAAAAAAAACAGAACCTGTTATTGATCTTCGATCAGCTTTCCACGACTTGTTGATCTTGGATCGGCTTTCCACGAGTTGTTGAAAACTCGTGTGAATAAGATGGGGAAAAATGAAGGGAGAGAAGAAAATGAACCTGTTATTGATCTTCAATCGATTTTCCAAGAGTTGTTGAAAACTTGTGTGAATAAGATGGAGAAAAATAAAGGGAGAGAAGAAAATGAATCTGATATTGATCTTCGTTTTCCACGAGTTGTTGAAAACTCGGGAAAGATGGGAAAAAATTGGAATAAAGGGAAGGAAGAAAATGAATCTGTTGTTGATCTTCGATCGGCTTTCCACGAGTTGTTGAAAACTCGAGAAAAATGGGAAAAAATTGGAATAAAGGGAAGGAAGAAAATGAATCTGTTGTTGATTTTCGATCGACTTTCCACGAGTTGTTGAAAACTCGTGTGAATAAGATGGGGAAAAATGAAGGGAGAGAAGAAAATGAACCTGTTATTGATCTTCGATCGGCTTTCCAAGAGTTGTTGAAAACTCGTGCGAATAAAATTGGGAAAAATTGGAATAAAGGGAGGGATGAAATGAAAGTGGCACCTTTTGCGACGCGTAAATCGATTATTCGAAGTCAGTTTGAACGAAACTGATTATCTATGGACGAAGAGGACGAGTACATTTAATTTAAAAATTAATGATATTTTGCGTTTCGTATCACGATTTCGTATAATCGTGCAGGAAAGTAATTATGCGGCTGAAGACAAACTTAAGTTTGATTAGAAAATGGTGCTTGTATAAGTCGAATTGATTAAATGCCTCTTGCGATCGCGGTGTACACGGGTAAACAGGTGTTCACTAAATTCTGAGATCCAGGATGGAAGACTGTAGTTTGAGTGCGGAGCTTTGCTCGATACTCGGCGTGGGCCACTTCAAATAGCGAAACCTTCGATATTCGTGATCACCGGATCGTGGAATCCACCTTGGATCGTTTCAAAGCAGGATCAATAGCAAAGTAAATTGGACAAAATTGTTAAACCAAATTGAATCCGAATATTGTTGTAATCGATCATTGCCTCTTTTAAAAAAGGCTTCTCTGATTTTTACTAATCTTTACGCTCTTACATTCGATTAAACTCGATTCAATGTAGAATTACATCAACATAGATGCACTTGTCGGCCACGAATATAAGAAAACATTTACTCGAGAACTTGCAATAACTCATTCCCCATTATTACTGTTACACAAAATAATAATTAATCAATTCTTAACAAACCTTAAATCCATTCCCAATCATATAAAACATGTATCCACGTGAACGAAACGTATACGATTGGTTAACTCCTTGATTGAAAGACTGCAACCCTTGAACCATTAATGAATCGACGAGCTGGAAAGCTCTTCCCCTGCAACCCAATTTCTCTCTTTCCCTCCCTCTCTCCCTCTCTCTCCATGATATATCTAGATCGTTCTCGACTGTTTTCGGCCGAAACGGAGTGAGTTGGCGCAAAAAGGTTGCACTGTTGGAAAACGCATACGCGAAAAAAGAGGGGGGGAGAGAGAAAAAGTGTGAAAGAGAGAAAAATCGCGCTTCCACGACCTCTCGCGCTAATGAGTTCATTACAATCGGCTCGTGATCGTCGACTCGCGTGTACACACACGCGTGCCCCCCTGTTCGTGGCGAGCCGATCGATAACCAAGGCGCCAATCAAATGATAACGAGCAGGCAAAACGCCTGCTGGCTCTCCACCACCGCCGGTATCATCGAGCAACGTGGAAAAAAAAAAGGCTGGTATACGCGGGCTTAATTGGGAGTGTGGAATTTCAGAGGCGTTAGCTAATTGCGAGACTCGCCCCCCTCTTCCCCCTGGATTTCGATCGGATCGCATCGCGCTTCGTGGTTAGATCGCGTTGTAGAGGGTGGATTTCGGTTTGTGGTTTACGTCTCTCTAAATGATTTTGCTCTTTTTTTTCTAATTTTCAGTTTTCACTCGTCCTCCTCTACCGCCTTTGAGGAGAAATTTGAGGAGGAATATGTGAGATACCTTGTCTGTTTTGAGATTTGGAGTATTTTTTTGAAAAATTAGATCGTCAGAGCGAAACGATGTAATGGAGTTTTATCGGAGTTTTTTTTTTTTTTCTTTTAATTGAATTTTCAGAAGTTATCTGTTTGGAGAAGCGTGATTAATTGATATTCGTTATAACAAGAGGGAAAAAATATTGGGTGTGGGGAGCGCGAATTAAATGGATAATGTAGATGAAATACGCTGATAAAGATTTGGGATAGAAAATGTTTGATTATGAAACACTAACACAGCTTCGAGAATATACATATATTTATATCTGATAAATTTAATTTTTCAAAAATCGTGTTAATTGAATTAAGAAATTATGCAAATTAATATAATCACGGGGAAATAAATAAATCAATAGCGTTGAAAATTCACACCAAGAAATAATACATTTCGCTCATTATTTATCCGCCGAAAAGGTTTCCAGTTTAAATTAACCATTATCGACGCGTTAACGCGCATTTACGCGATTTAATTGTGAACGAGGATTAATTAACGACCGTTTCATAAATTGATATTAAGTCTGTGTGAATTGTCGATTCATAAACCCGTGATCCACCTATGCAATAACCATAAGGAAAATGATAAAAGATTAATTTCCTCATCAATACTTCATAAAACGCGTAAACCGTGGACGATGGATTAATCGTAGAACGAATCAATGTTGTTTTATCGCGGTTTATAACGCGCATCGTTAATTGCACACTCGGACCAAGTTTCTCTCCAATTTGCATCGCTATAATTGGCCTGCTATAAACGAACCATCGAAGAAACTCGGGAATCTTCACGCATCATTTGCATCCATGAATGTCAAGCTCGATTGGTTCGCGGACAATCATGGCGCCGATCGAATCATTGTAAGAAGGCAAAACGATCACGCGAACATCTGCGAAGTTTATTAAGCGGTTGGAAAAAAAAGAAAAGAAAAGAAAGAGAAGGAAAGGAGCAAAGTAAACAAATCGAGTCAGCTTCTATTAACGAACGTATATTCGGAAGCAGCCTTTTGAAATTTTCAAAGACGTAGATGGATGGAAAAGAAAATAAAACCCTTATGTAGACTCTCAAATTTCGATCGTACGAAATGTATTAACAATATCAATATCGATGAATCACAAATACTTGAATTACAAAATTAATAAAATATCGTTGATTATCACGTTATGTGTTGATAAGTTATTTGAATAATACGTCGAAAAGAGTACACACTTTAATAAGCTCTTTGATTTCGATTGGAGCACGCAAACGTGGAACTAAGACGTCGATGGAACGATAACGAAGAGTCAGAGCCGTCAACGCGAGCCGCCAATAAACGTCGACAAGAGATTGATCCGTAGAAGAGAAAAAGCCGCGCAAATGAATAATCCTAACTATAGGAAACTCTGTGTGAATTGCAGCCATAGCAATTAGCAGGCCACCATAGGAAGCACTCGTTAAGCACACGACTCGAGCCTTGGAATTAATCACGATAAACCAAATAAACCATCGCATAATTCCGGTTTTCAATTAACCGCGAGATGATAAATTTGAGGCAGCCAACTTTGCCAATATTTGAAACATCTCGAGAGCGAGAAATAGTTCAATTATGCGCGATAACAATTTAGAATAGGATATAATTATTCAAATTTATAACAATCCGATATAATACTCGGGATAATTCTCGGGAATATTCGATAATTCTTCAAAAATCTAAATTTTACAATATAACCGACGCGATCCTTCGAATGTATTATAAACTTAAGAAAAAGATCATAAAAGATCGTAAAAAACCTCCCCTCTTAAAGGGGGATCTTGTCCCCACTTGGCGCGCGTTCGAGCTCGAAGGAAGAAAGAAAGCCATCCCCGTCGAAAGCCATCGTTCAAGTATGAAAGTTTGATCCGGCTATAGGGACGATAGCCGGCTTCCAACCGTTTCATTATCCGTCCAGGATTCGAGAGGGCGCGCGCCCTCTTCCTCCTCCCTTAATGAAACCGTAAAACGACACCTCTGGAAGATTAGTCACCGACCGAAACGTGCAACTAGTGCAGTTTCCTGCCGCTATTTATTCACATGCCAGCCGTTGCGCGTATCCTACCATAGCGGGTAGTTGATGGCCGACTGAATCCTCTGCTACGCGAACAACGCTTTCCCATTTGGCAGCGTGAAACTGATCCACCGTTCTCTCTCTCTTTCATTCTCTCCCTCGTTCATTCGCTGAATTTTTCACCCGATAAATTGGTCGTGGTGGCGCCACGTTTCGCGGAAGAACGGCGAATAAGTAATGACGTTCGAGAAAAAAGGCGAAGGTAAAAGTGAAAGGGAAGGAAAGGGAGAGATTCCTCCCGGTTCGTTTCCTCTATCGGGGCCTTTTTACCAAATTAAAAGTTTAATCGTATTAACGTTGAAAGGGGTGGGAGGCTCGCATGATGGAATTTTATTCGAACGAATCGAACTTAATTTTCGTCGAATTAAAGCCTCGAGTTAATCCTTGGAAGATTGATATGTATATATATATAATCAAGAGATATGTTAATCAACAATAGATTTTATACTTGATTGAATATTTCCTACGTGTTTTCCATATGATTTTATGGTTTAAGTGTAAATGAGTAATATTTTGTTTTATCTATCGAAATAAAATTAACTAATATAGTGGATTTTTAAAAATAATTGGAAGATTTAAGACAGTGTAAGTAATTTCGTTTATCGAGGAGGATGTAATAATTTGTGCGTTTGGCGATGAGTGATAACAAGTATTAATCGAACAATTTATTAAAAATTTAATCGAAAGATGTAATCATTTAATGAATGATATAACGATGCTCAACTATCTGAAATTTGAAAATTAGTTCTACTAGTAAAATTATAAATCTCTCAACGTGTTGGAAGAATTATATAGCAGAAATATTACATAATTTTTTTTTAAAATTATCCATCAAATTAAAACTAATAATTGTAGCAAACTTCATCGCGCTATTTCCAAATTCTCGATTTAAATTGTCGAGATAAGCACAATGAAATGATGGTCTAATCAAACGATTAAAGCAACGTATAATGCAAATCATTTTCGAGAGAAAGAAATTGAATTATATTGAATTATATATACGTTGAAACAAAAATCGAGAAAACAGGGGATGAAAATCTTATCGTTTAGCCGCAATTTTCTTTCACCTCTTTGCGATATACTTGTGTACTGTACAAATAAATATATACATATACTACGAGAAACGCTTAAGAAACGAGCTTGAATCAAGTCTGTCACGGAGAATTGAATCTGTTTAAACAGCGATTCGTGAATTCCAATTTCCTGTGAAATTAAACTCCCAGATGGAATTTTCCAAATGAAGTAGCCGTTCGCCGCAACATCCTCAAACTTATCTAATAAGGAACAAATTCTATGAATAAACCGATCGACTCGGCTTTAAAAAAAGAAAAAAGGAATTCGTAATTTTGCCGCCAAAAAAAGAATTATTTAATTCCAATACAATCTCATCGATATCGATCGAAAGAAGAATGAAATATTATTTTATTTTTATTTTTACTTTGTAAAATTCGAACTGTATAAAATTTTGTAAAATTGTAAAAATTTGTGCAATTTCAACGCTAATCAAATTGAAATGTTCTCGAATTGCGAATACCGGTCAATGGTGGTGAGAACGTCTCTAAGAGGATAAGCAATTCGAGCTGTTGCTTTCCTGTTGTCTTTTTACGATAGAACGAAATGGACGACTCGTAATACAAGACAAGCCGATTGGTACACTCTTTCTCTGTCCTGGTTGTTCGATGCACGCGAGAAACCATTTTGATCCGACCATCGGTGATCCTTTCCGTTGAAATTTCTCCCCCCTTTTTTTTTTTTTTTCGTATTTTCATTGTCCGATTCGTTATTCTTTACCTCGATCCTCGATAACGCTGGATAACGTTTGGAAGATCATCGAACGAATAAAAAAAAAAAGAATTTGTTTTGATGTTGGTTGTAAAATTGACAGTAAGATAATAATAGGAGAAGGCATGTTTTGAAATAAAGAAAAAGAAGAAAAAAATGAATAGCAAAAGATGGAGATGGATACTAATTTAGAAAATAATATCCAGTCACGAATAAAAATGCAATAAAATATACTTGTTTCTGCCTTTTGTAAAAGTGTAGAATTTACATTAAAATATTTATACAAGAGACAAGTGCATAGGTTATAGATGATTTTTTATAGAAGTTGAATCATTAAGCTGGCCTAATTGCATAGTGATTAACGCAGTGATCAACAAGCAATTCTATTCAATCTTTTTCCATAACTTTATAATGTAGGTCACACATATCATTATATACATGACATGTACTTATAAATAGCAAAAGGATCATTAATTTAATACATATATTTCATTCTTTATAAGAATTTAATACTTGGTAATGAATGAATAGTTTAATGAAACTACATACATTGAATTAAAAGTATTTTTTTGGTATCTATTCATGATTATTAGTATATGTATTAGTATATGATTATACACTTTTTCAATTTTCGATATCTCCTATAATTCTTCGAGGAACAGGAATTTTTATTGGAAAAATATTCAACAATTTTCACGTTATATATTTTTCTGTGTTATATTAAAAATGATTATATTTTAAAAGTTATATGTCAAAAGTTTCGTTATTAAAATGACGAAAGAAACGAAACGAAACGTCTCAAAATTGAAGGTTTTCAAAGATTCGCAAGAATTTAAAAACCTCTAAAAGTTCTCCACGATGTCTGTAACTTCTCCTCGAGATGGAAATAACAATTCCCAAACCAATTTCTTGATTCAGATTCAACAGAAAAAAAAAAGAGCTTAAATAAGAATATCAAAATTAATGGGATAATAAAATTTTAACGAGTAACTATTAAAGACAACCGTTCATGAATAGGAAAAGAAAAGAAATTATTGCCCATTATATCATGCATAGGAGCCGCCATCGCTTTACTGGAACACGTGACCCAGAACGCGCGTAATTCAAAATCGAAAAGAATAAAAAGCGAATCGAATCGTGCGATCGATTTTTCGAAGTTCGATTCGGTAATACGAATCCAGGGATCGATGGCTGAGCATCAACACTCATTCGACGTGACGAAGCAAGGTTTTCCAAAGCCGCACGAACTTTTGCCGAGAGATACACGCCATTGGCACAGTTCTATCGAATTACCGCGCGACCACGAAAGAGCACTCGGCCCACGCTCCTCCGTTTGAACGACGAGGATCTACCGGCTTAGAAAACCGACTACGTATTACATTGCACCGCTTATTATAACGGATATCTGCGGCTGGGGGAAACGGTGTGTGTGGTGTCCTCAGTCCTCGACCTTTGTTTGCCGATACGAATCGATGCGAGTCGTCTCCTCTCCATAACGACAGCTTTGCAAAACGTTTCGTCACGGTGGATTGTTAAACAACAAGGGGTCTCGAAGGTATAAAGGAAAGTGTTTAAGCCTCAAGTATATATTGGACGACCACTGCTTTCGAGTATTATATGCCTTGTAACGTGTTACGTAAACTGTATGCACTGTGCACCAAGAGAATCGAAAACGAGAAAATAATAAGGTTGAAGAATGTGCATGCATAACGAAAGCTTTGTTATTCGTATATTGGTATCTGGTTACTGGTTTCAGACATTCATGATTTGAAGAAATGAAATAAAAAAAAAGAAAATTCTTGAATTATTAGAGTTTATATATCGGGATGTATCGATAATCGTAATCATTAGCTTTATCGTTTGTACTACATTTGTGTTACATTGTTCATTTTTATTTATATAATGATATATTATATTGTTCGAATTCCCACGATTTTCGGTGGGAATGAAAAAGTATACGATTACACGGTTTAAAAAATGAAGGTGAAATCTTGTAGGGGAAAAGAAATTATTGTATGGATATTACTCCATACCGTTCAATTTTTATAAATAAAATTCTTCCGTATCTCTAGAAACATTGGAGATATTCAAAATGGTCAAAATTATTGCACCATCTCACGTAAGATCTCTGCTACTATCCACAATTTTAGATATCCACTAAATATCTTGGAATCTATTTTTAGAAATCCATACGTTTACTATTTTTCTCGAATCGAAGAAAAATGGTGAGAGAATTAATCGAAGAGAAAAGATCTTTTTTCCAGTAAGAAATGGAGAAGTAGTAAATGGGGCGTGGAAAAGGGCAAAAGAATGAGTAAATGAATAATGAAATTATCGAGAAGAAAATGGGGAAACGAAGATCGAGAAATAACAAATGGAACAAGTAATGGCAAGAGAAAATAGAAAAAAATGAAAAGGCTGAGATTAAAGAAAATTGAACAAATGGAAATAGGAGAATGAAAAAAAAGAAGATGGGGGAAAAATGAAAATTGAATATCACGAGGACAAAGGAAGAAATCGTTTTCGTATTAAAGATTTTATACACCATTATTTTCAATTTTCACTTTTCCTTCATTCTTCTTACCATTTGATCGTGTATAAGTGGTAAGACTTCAAAGTTCATAATGAAAGTTACTGAAATCAATGCATGCTCTTTTCCCAACGATATGAAATTCACGAAATAATCTCGTTTCATATTGTTAACGAAGCGTTTCTACTGCTTAAACAGCAAAAAGGACAAAAAGTTGAAAGCGTGGTTAGGAAAATACCTTTATTTCAGAGCAAAACGGGGCGTACAATGCTTGCTGTTGACAATAGCGTATAGCAATTCCATTGGCGTCTTTATAATAGGAGAGAATATAAACCAATAGATTTTTTTAAGAAATGGTTTCACAAATATAATGGAAAAACGAAAAGCATTATTTTCACGAAAGCTTGCAATGCTTTGTTACTTGTTCTTTTGTAATAAATTGACTTTCAACGATGAAAATTTATATTTTAATAAGAATTATCAATATTATTCTCTCATATTGTACGAGAATATTTTGTCTAGATTCTCGTATTAGAAATGACGTTAAAATTCATGCTCGAATAATTAATTATAATATTAAGTGTAAATTAAAGAAGAGAGGATATAATATTGCTCTTCTTTAATACAATAATATTATTTAATCGAAAAATTCGTATATATTTAGAAATCATTTTTTAATCCATTCAATTAATAAATCAGTATATTTTGCATCTTATTTCTTAAGCAGTAATAAAAAGCAAAGTCAGCAAACAATGTGAAATAAATTATTTTATTTCAAGATCTAAATTAATTTACGTTTAAAATCTAAATGCCTTGCAAGAGCACCTTAAAATTGATTACTTAAAGTATATTACAAATTTTCATTTTTAATCAATATTTAAATACTTTTCACGATAAAAAAAAAAAAAGAAAAAGCATTCACACAAAAGAAATTATAACCATTCCATTTACGAAGACGTCCAGGCCAGAAGCATAAGAAAAACGACTTCAAAGAGCGAGCGAGATGTTGGCCTGCCGCGATTCCGCTCGTTCCACGCGCACCATTTTCGTTTATACTTAACTCCGAATTTTATACGATGGCGCACTTGTCCCACCGGGTGTGCGAATCGCAGACAAAGAAACTCTGGTTAGTTCAAAGCCGCATGGATACGTTCCTCGCTTTCTTTCTGTGTAAAAACTTTGAATGAATGCGAAACGATGCAACTACGTAACGAAATTGGGATAAAGTTGTAAGCTTCTCTCTCTCTCTCTCTCTCTCTCTCTCTCTCTCTCTCTCTCTCTCTTTCTCTTTCTCTTTCTCACACACACACTTCTCTAATGCAATAACGGGACGATTGGAGCGCTGCGATCGCATAAAGAGAGATCGTAAGTAACCGATTTACAATCCTAACGCGATTTACGACGAGACTTCTGTGCGAAACGCGGCCATTTTGCGCCTCCTAACCTCAACTTCTTCCCATTGTTTCTCGTCTGAGGAGAGAGAGAAAGAGAGAGAGAGAGAGAAAGGTTAAATCGTTAAAGAGCGATTGTTATTGCAGTGGTTGGTAATTGACGTTTGATTAAACTGGTGTGGAGTAATTGAGGTTGTACGCGTTAAATGAAAGATCGATCGAGTTTCTGGTTTTTAGTTAGTCGATAGTGGAGGAGGAGACGGTTTGGGATTAAATGTGTTTTTGTAGTACGAGTGGGATGAGAATGATGGATTGTTCGTTTTCATTCGTGGAATGTGCTCGTTTCGCGTTTCGGAGGTGGTTTTTGTTGTTTTATTTATTTTTTTTTTTTTTTTATTTATGAGATTGTTAAGGGGATACACGTGATGCGTGGTGACATGGTCGTTGAGGTGTAAGAGGATAGAGTAAATTAATGGCGGGGAGGGCATTTTTGGAATGAGCAATTTTTGAAGACTTATTGCGAAACTGGGATGATTATCAGGGATGAGAGTTTTCATTTGTAAATAGGATTTTCAGACAATTAATTTTTAAAATATTTATTAAATATTCCGAATTCTAAATCATTACTACAAGTTGTAACTTGATTTGACAATTTTGATGTTTTCATATTTAAAATGTATCAAATTAAATAAATTCTCTCAGAAATTTGCTTGGATGTTATTAAATAAAGTGGATATTTTAGTTTCTGACATATATTTCAGAAAATTAGCTAAACTCTTCGAAATATATTTATATAAAATCATCTTTGCGTAATATTAAATCCTATTATCGGGTATGGTAAAATTAAATTTAAAAAATAACTAAAAGGAAATAATTTATTATTATTATATAAATTTAAAATATTATAAATCTTTGTATGTAACGTGAATTAATATATTTTATAAAAGATACGAACAATCGTAAATATATTTCGTTATCTGCTAATTTTTTATCCAACTTTAAATAATTTTATTTCACGAAAATTTTAATTTAATTTTTAAATATTTCACTCCAACAAGATAAGGCGTGTCAAAAATATATTGTATCCACAAGTTTAATAAATTACTTACATTAAATACTTATGTATGTCATCGTGATATATATCCTCTTATATTATCATATATAATTGACTTAATAAAAATTTGATTTTATACGAGGAAGTAATGTGAATAAGATTTTCAAGAAGATTTTCAATTTCACCAAGTTACAGAATTATTACTCGTAGAATTTCAAGTCTAAAACTAATCTGAAACTAAAAACTTTGTTGCGAAGAGGTTAGAAACTGTGAAAACGACGTGAAGAAGTCGAAAAGTTTTTCCCTATCTTCTTGATATAGTTTTCCAGAGTTGCGAGAATCGTGGAATTTCAACTGCAAACATTTCTTATCAAAAATGAAGCCACGATGAAATCGAGGCGTGTTGTCACTCGTTAATCCCCTTAACACTATCTGAAAGAAACTATCTTGGAGGATCTTCTGTACGATGGAAGCACAGTTTTGACGTAGTTTGTGCCATTTTTCGTTGATTCATGGCGATTCAGAGTTGCGAGAAAAAATAATTCTAGTAGCAACGAGTTAACGCGTGACTCTTTTTACCATCTTTGAATGGAAAGCAGAGTTGTTTAAAGTTGGTTTCCAGAAAAAAGGAGGAAAGAAATTTGTACGATAAATTGGTATTGTTGAAGAAGATGATGGAAATAAGTAAGAGTGTATATTTCTTTTATGATACATTGAAAAAATATGTGGCAATTTTTAATCAAATTCTTATCTCAAATATTTGTTATCAATTATTAATAGTTTATAATATTGTGCAACATTCGATATCGTAATATTTAAAACATCAATATTTACAATGGAAAATCAACATGGATGTTATGCTTTTGATACATATTTGTGGTCAATCATAATCAATTATTAATTAAATTAATGTGATTGTATTTTATACACCATAATTTGGAACGTTAATTAGTAAATAATGAAGTAAAGTTTGTTATCAAATAAACGAATTTATAATCTGTTTATTACGCAAGATATAACGTTATCCTTTATCAAATATAAATTCTTCAAAGATAGAAAGATCGATGTTGGGTATTTTCTGGAAAGAAATAAATAATAATATACGTTTTATATCATAATACTATTCCAAACTTCCGATATTTATAATATCTAATTCGTTGATATAATAATTGAGAATCTTGAAGATCCATTTGCGATAATTTCGAAGAAATTAAAAAAAGACTACTTAGAAAAATTATTTGTCTCGACATTAAAAAGAAAAGGAATAATTAATTTTAAACACAACTCATCATCATCATCATCATCAAATTTTATTAATCGAAACTGATAAAGTTCGAAACTGAAGTTTGAAATCTTCTACCGCGACCTCCTCCTCGATCAAAATCAAATTTAATCTAAAAAAAAAAATTCAATAAGTCAATCAAAACTTTAACCATCCCTTCGAGAATATTTCAATCACGCTAACCGTCAAATCCAACCGGCTCCCAAACACGGAATCATCTTTCATTAATCGAGTCGGATAGGGGCAAAAGCATGGTGGAACAAAGAATTCCGGGGGAACTTCTTCGACTTAATTTCGCCCGGTGGCCCCGCCATGAATTCCCTGAAGCCCGGCAAAGTTTATTATTCCCGGCGGCAAAGACCTTTAAGCCTTTTACATCGGTACTCGAGAAGTCGGCGTAACAAACGAGCGCTAGAGATCGTCGGACAGTGGTGGAACAAAAAAAAAAAGAAAAAAGAAAAGAAAGGAAAGGGAGGGGAAAAAAATAAAGAAAGAAAGGAGTACATTCGCGGTAGCGGAGGCTTTATTTTTGCCGGTTTCATACATCGTTCGGACTCTTTTCACCCGTCCCATGCGTCTGCCCGGACAAATAGTCCGACATTAATTTCCACCAAATGAGAAAACTTCACCGAATTAGTAACCGTCCACCGCCCTCTCTCACGGTCTTTGTATATTTACGCGGTAGGTGCTTTTACAAACTGTGTGTGAGAAAGGACTTCTCACGCGTGTTTTTTTTTTTTTCTTCTCTTCTTTTTTTTAAACGACGTGACGACGCGTACGGAATACATCCGTGGTCGGCTGTTAAATACGTTTAAAAGTTACGTTGGAAGAATTGGGAATTTATTTGTTGGGGAGGAGATGAGATGATTTGGTGATATAAATTCAATTTGAATAAAATTAAAAAATGATGCATGAAAATATAGATCGTACAATTCGCAAATGAATGATAACAGGGAAAAATGTGATAAGAAAAGAAATTTATTTGAGGAACTTTAGGCATTTAGAGATATTCAAGAAATTAAGAGATCAAGGAGGAGATGATTGATGAATAATTTTATACATTGTACAACTATGTTGATGCAATAAAATATCTTGAAAGGATAATTACAATGACGGCGCGGTTAATTTACGTGAATTAAAACGCGTATTAATCATCGTGACGCGTTAATTATCATTAATCATTGTTAATGTAATTTTAATGGCATCGAGTTAAGTATTAAAGAGGCTGTGTAAACTGCTTCACCGAATGGAATACGTAAAAACGAGTTATCATAAACTGGAATGAAGATGTGATCATGTTTCTGATAAACTGATAATAATAAGAATAGTTTTACGAAATGTTATTGATTCAAATTTAATATTATACCAAATTTTTTTCTTTAAACTAAATCTGCATCAAACATTGATGTTTTTAGAGTTTCAAGGTCATTAAAATCTCTCGTGAATTTTTTTTAAATTGTATCCTAATTGTAAAATATTTAAAATTTTATTAATATCGATATTTGACAATTTTGAAATATTTTTTAATTTAATGGTAACAACTTAACAACAATAAGAATTTCACCAAAAAGAAGAAGGTATTCAATTATTCAAAATTCAAATTACTTAGAAGAATTAAAGAGCACACCTAACCTCAAAATCTAATCTTCCAGCTCAATCAGAACGTGACTTGCGGGCAGTGTAAAGACGATTGGGCGTCGATCATGTATGAAGTAATTAATATCCATCCCGATTGACAGTCGACGAGCAACAAGAAGACCGATAACCGTGTCAGAGGCAGTAATTACCGATTTCGGAATGCTCCGTAACTGATCACGAACGGTCATAACGGCTAAGCCCTTCATCACCCAACCAGACGGGCATAATTAAGAAGCAGGATCGCACGCCATACAAATTACATACCGATTCAATTAATTTGCGATCCCAGTGTCGAGCTCATCCCTTCCACGCCTATCATTCTCTTCGCACCCTCTTCCATTTTTACCTTCTTTTCTTTTCTTTTTTTTTTTTTTCGAACGGAATCGACTCCCGTTTTAATTTCGACCGACCGGTAACCGAAGAATTACGAGCCATACCGATATCGTTTGACCCTATCTTCATCGATCTTCCGATGGTTGATTGATCCGTTTGCCTTCGTCGATCGAAATGAAATAATGGCGAAGTGTTTATCTGACAGTGTTGTCTTCCTTCCTTTTGCGACAGCTTTTTGGCGAGTTTGAATATTTTACAAACGCGTGATGGACGCGTTTAATTTTTTATATTTTTGTTTTTGTTCTTGCTTTTGTTTTTTAATGACGGTTTTGGAACGATAGTTGTATTTATTATGGATTAGTTTTGTGCGATTGATAGAGAAGTCGTTCTTTGATATTGGTCGATTTTGGCAAAATTGGAAAAGATGAATCTTTAATTTATTTTAACTTTGTTTCTTATGAAAGTGATAAGAAACATGAAGGAATAGATATTTTTGTAAATTAGATCGAATTATTATGATTAATACAAATATTTTATAAAATAAAAATACATGAATAATTGAAATAAGTATAATAGGAAGTAATATTCATCGTTTTTATTTATTTCAATAAATTCAATTGTATAAATTATGAATTTTTGCGAAGGTGGATATCATAAATTTCAGCTTGAATTATTACTTTTTGTTTCTAAATTTGATTTAACGATTTAACTATAATATCATCAATATGCGTTCAAAGGTTATTCGTTGCACCGAAACGTGATTAGACCATAAACCCTGATGAGCATTAATCCACATTCGATAGCTATTGAATAATATTACTATATAAATCAATTTATTCAATCAAACTATCTCATAATCCTTGTTTATAATCGTATTTTCTCTCTTTATATGTACATTAATTCCTCCCATAGCATATTCTATTTTTGAATTAATAATTTCAACATCATTATATTATTTACTACAAAGAGAACCATCAAACGCATTAATTTCGTTTAATTTCGATCGTGAAAATAATAATAGCAAAAATCTTGAAACAACATTCATTTATTGATATTTAAAATATCTATTGTTTCGATTTTAATCTCAACGATTTAATTTCAACATGTCCAATTATCATTAATAATTAAAAGGCAAACTCAAAGCAAACTTCTTTATTCTTATTATCTCATTAAACTCGAAGAATCATCCCTTTAGATTTTTGCACACCTTCTTTCTATGTATACGTGACGTGACAAAATCATACTCTTCTCCTAACTCTCTAACTCGGTGGTTATTTTTTCTAATTTAAAATTACGAGAATGATTCCATTGTCAAATACAAAAGTCCAAATCTCCAAACTCCAGAGTGGATTCCGTTATGCTCGCGCGTCAACGGGCATCGAGATTAAAAAAAAGGAAAAAAAAGAAACGCAAGGTTAGTTTAATCGACGAGTTAAAAGCTTGATCGCATTGAATTAGTCAGCCGAATTTAATTGATCGAATGATTCGTTCCCTATGCCACTCTCCTGTATCCTCCCTCCCTCCCTCCCTCTTCCTGCAGCTCGAAACGACCTCGATTTATCGTCGCCATTCAATTGCTAACGTTTTAATACTTTTTCGCAGTACAGGATCGGCAGAAAAGACGGCCGATAAAAATTGCATTTAAATCGATCTCGAGCACATCCCTCTGTCGTAAATCGATGGGGTATCGAAGGGGTGCTCGAGCCTGTCCTTTATTAAAACTTAGCCGATTAGCGTTCCGCCAACCTCGATCGACATTGTGAGCGGAGGGCTTGAGGAGGAATTAAATACAATGGAAGCATGTATTTATGGGGGATAGTATTGGCGTGTGGAAAATTTACGATGGAATAAATTTCTTTCTCCTCCTTTTTTGATTTTTTAATTGGGGAATATTTTCTTTTTTTTTTTAAAAAACAAGATTGGGATTGAGGTTTCAAGTTGTATATATTCTTGCTTTATGCAAGAAATATATTTTTAAGTATAATTCATTGTAATTGATACTTTTGATAAAGAAGTATAAAGTCCACAGAGTTATTTGCTAGGATGGAGAATATTTATATTAGTAAATGATTCAATAATAATTTTTCTGACACAAGTAGATCTGGATATTCTGTCTATTTGTAATAATATTACTGTATTAAAATTATGTATATTCTTAAATTATTTTTATTTAAGAAATTCAGATTTTAAATATACATGTGCTGTTTATATAGAACAAAAATCATATTGCCATAATTTGAATAATTCTATTTAAATTCTTGTTCGCTATTAAAACTCTTCATACTGTTTTCTTTTTACATCTTGTTGTATTACATTTTTATATGAAAAAAAAATTTTTTTTAGATCTCATTCTCTGCCAATCAGCCCCAAATTTCGAACTGTACACGATCGTTTTACTAATACTTGGATAAGTACCCTTTCTAATTTCCTCCACGAGCTTACGATCGTTATCGATGAAGCGTTATAAGATGGAGAAATACCAGAAAGCCATTCTTACATCTCCGATTTCATTAAATTTCTTTTAAATCACCCTCAAGAGGTTGAATTTCCTTCTTCTAGAATTAGTTTTCCTCGATTCTTGAAATATTTCTCGAAACCAGCCCAAGTCTCTCACATACCGTGGATTGAATAACGCTTGAAAGTAACGCTCATGATTAAAAGTAAAAATAAATTCCTTTCCTTTTCCTATTCAAAAGTTGCATAACTTCTCTTTTTAATCGAGTATTTTTAATTTCTTTCTTTTTCAGATTGTCCAAGTTTGTCGTTGCTTGGAAAATCATTGTGAGTAAAAAAGAGGGGTGAGTAAAAATAATTGGTAATTTTATTTTTTAAATTAATGCTTTCAGATTCTCTGATTTATTAGCATTTTTCCGTGAAATATTTGAATATATTTTGATAAGTTTCGAACGATACTAAAAGATAAGAAATTCTAGAAAGAAAGGAATTCGAGCTCTGGAAACGTTGCGAAAGAAAATAGTATTCCGTTAAAAATAAGATTATTAATCTCGATAGGAATTTATTATATGATTCCTATATCAACAATTGACTTTTTGTATCTTGTTAGAAACGATTTTCCTATTCAGCCTTGGAACAATTCTAATAATTTCGTACACACCTTTGTAATAACACAATGTTTTCACGTCATACACGACAAGGAAAACGCAAAATATATTTTCTCTTTGATACTCGTCATTGTCAGAGAGAAACATTTCCTTCCGAGAAGGAAATTTAAATTCTTGATAACTTCAACTTGATTACTCGTTGAAATATTTATATATAAGTCTTTGAAACATAGATTACGTAGACCATCGCGCTTTGTAAGGCTATACACCATTGTGAAATATTCAAATGACAGTTTTTTTTTGTTTTCATGGATGAAAAGAACAGAGTTTCTGGTAAGACTGGATTAAAAAAGTGACTTGTATATTTTTACGTATCGTTCGGGTATTATAAAATACAAAGATGTTGATTATTAAATGAATTGATGTTTTAATTATTCTTACGAAATAAGCTACACGTAGCTTATCGTAAATCTCAGCTCAACTAAAACATATCAAGTTTTATAAACTGTACGCAAACGGATATTATAAATATCATATTTAAAAGATAAATTATATTTTAAAAAATATTTCGGCAAATCATTTCAATTTTCACACTCGCAAAAAGAATACAGAAATAGAATAAAACGATTGAAACGCGCATTGAAAGCGCTCTTCCTAAAATTGTTCAACGAAACAAATATTCAAAATATGAAGGAAATTGTTCAGACGACATAATGGCGCATTGATTCGATGAATGGGTGGTGGAAAACCGGTGCTCGCGCAATTTATGTCCAGCGAAGAAGGAATTTCCGAAAATTCCATTAACCATTTAATTCCATGCAAAGTGAACATTAAAACGCGGACTAAATTCCTTTCGGCAAACAGACGAGCAACCTCTTTTCCCTAAAACCGTAATCACGTTTATACTGCCGTGATCGTTCGCCTCGCGTCTAAAACGAATTCTCTTGCCAAGTTTCTTTTTTTCTCTCTCTCATTTTTCCTTTCTTTTTTCTTTCTCTTCTCCTCTTCCTCCTTCTTCTTCTTCCTCTTCTTCTCGTTCTTTTTTCATCTCGGAACGCATGCAAATTAATCGCATTATCGATGAAGGAACAAACGAGCACGTTGTTCCTTCTCTCTGTTTTCCGAAAACACATGGAGAAATTGAAAATTCTGCCAATGTTATAGGTAACATAAAGAAAGGTTATAAACTGGAATCCAAGATAATTTATGGAAAAGGCATTCCGCCAAGATTTAAGGGTGAGTTTCCTGTTGCACTTGTAAATCTTCTTACGTGTTATATTGTTTTACTTGAACTTGGATCGATCTGATTTATGGGAAAACATTTTCTGAAAATATCAAAATTAATATTTAGAGATTCTTATTTTAAGCGTGTAAATTTTTGTATTTATATCATTCCCTTGTAACTATCATTATGTAAAGAAAATTGTTTCGATTAAAAATTAATGGTTTCGAGAAGAGTAATATGATTATTGTTCGAATATATAGAAATCTGTGTGATTAAATTTTTTTTGGAATGCAATCACACGATTTTATATACGTTATTTTACCATTTTCCTCTCGTACATATATATGGGACATCGTACATTGAACAATGATTGGAATTGAAACTTAATTTTACGTTAAAATTTAATAAATACTAATTAATAATAATAAACACTAACTAATGAGATCGTAAAGATCGATCGTGCAATATCAAAGTAGTATATATCAATCATATTGTCAATCAGAGAGTAGTATAGATCGACTATAATATACTTTTAAATCCTGTAATATTAAAAATTCAATAAAAGATGGCAGCTGTTATCGTAAGAAGTAAATAATGCAAAAGATAAGTGTCTTGTAAAATCTAGAATATATCGTCAAAGAAACGATTGAAAAAAGTGGTGTATATAATATTTTGTTCAAATTGATCACTTGCAAAACTTCCAGAATACAGGTATTAAGTTATTAGTAAAAGAGTTTTTGTAAGATAATCGTTATTCCTTTGCAAAGTTATTAAAATATAAATCTATTCTAAGATCAACAAATATCAAGAGGAAAAAATATCAAAGATGAAATTGGTTAAATTACACGATATTCGATAATTCAACGTCTGAGCTCGAGGCAAAATTTCTACGATCCCAAAAGCTGCTCTTTTGCCTTTTAACAATCGTTCTTTCCATTCTTCCTCCTTCATCCCTCTTGTCATAAGATTTAATTTCATCCTGTGTTGCTTTTTCTTTTCGTTTTTAACGACCAGACGATACTCATTAGAAAACATTTTAGTTTTTACCTCGGTGCATGCAAATTTTCTTTTATTTTTAATATCAAAATTTCTTTTATTCCTTTTCTATTTTTTTCTTTCTGTCTTTCTTTCTCTTTCTCTCTCTCTCTCTCTTTTTTTAACAGAAATTCTACGAACCAAAGAACAAGTCTCATCGTTGGTCTGATGGGATTAAGTATAGTGGAAGTGGATTCGAACATTGACAAATTCGTATTCGAATCTTCTGTGACTTAAATTAATTAATTAATTTAAGTTATTCGGAAATTCTGTTTATTGCCAATAATTCTTTGCAATTTTCTTGAATTTGTTGTAAGAACAACAAATGTATTTATCTCTTACAATTACTTGTTATAAGAAATTCGATTCATTCTGGTGTCAAGGTACTTTAAATTTTCAAAACTGATGAATATTGGAACTCGTTCCGAGTGTTTTACAAATATTAGAAGAAAACCATTATTTCTTAGCAATGGGAATCAAATAAATATTTCATATTTATTACTTGGATTTATATTCAACTTGCTCCTCGAATAAGAACGAAAAAAGTGAAGGAAAAAAATACACGAGAATGGAGAACAGTTGACGAAACGAAAGAAAAAAAAAAGAAAGAAAAAAAAGGAAGAAAGAAAAGAAAAAAAGACAGGAATCACAACTTGAACATCGAATGACTGGAAGTTGAAAAAGGAGGACAAAAAGCTGTATAGCCCTTTCAACGTATCGTTCCACGATCCCGACGTCGAAAGCCTTTGCACGATCGTTTTTCCCGCGTTTTTTCCCGCTCTCTCATTCCTTCTACTTTCTTCGACCCCGTATTACTCTTGTTTCCAGCATTAATTTCTCTCTCGCTCGCTTCTCTCGACTAACTTTTGTTTCTATCTAATAGATGCCATCTAAGGATAAAAGCTATTATCGATACAGAAAAATATGTGAGCGCAGATCGGTGAAGCGAAAATCAAATAGTAATAAAATCGATAATAACAAAATTGCATTGGAAGAGTTTGTCGAGTATAAGTAGAACTGTTAACTTGTATTTATATAAAAGATAGTAAGAATTTTTACACTAATAAATAAATTAAGATGAGAAATAAACGAAAGGGCACTTCGATTTTCGATTACGTGGTTCACTTCGTGAAGAATAGACTTGCATGATCGTGAAGAGAATCCTCCAAGATTAATTATTGCGGCGACCAGTCACGATATATTCACGGATCGTGAGAAAAATCGGCGCTTGAATTTTGAGAGAAAAATCGTGCCCACGTCTCGACTCGATTTTCTCCACACGGAGGCGTTTCCACCGAACGGGCCTGTTTTCACGAACACGATAAAGATCTTCGATAGTTGGGCCCATTACCTGTACACTTTGTGAAAGAGTGACATAACGCAAGGAGAAGGAAACCGGCTGAATCGAATGTGGGAGTAATCCTTGCGCCGTGTAGGCCGATCCCAATTTCGTTCCTTTAATCGAGTCACGTGGCATCGATGCCCGTTCCTCAACTTTTATACATTTCTTCAATCCTCTAATGTATCTTCGCTTTTAAAGGAAGATCGAAGAATTTATCGTTTATTTACCTTGTGGGATGAAAGTAATTACATTGGAAATTTCCAACAACGTAATTACTCGTTAGGTTTGATACTGTGAAAGATAGGTTACTTAAAAGAAAAAAGGACAGGATTCTTTCTCTTCCTTAAATATTCTTTTACGAGAAATTTCTTAAAAAGTACGATCTCAACTTTCTACTTGTTGCTATTTTCTTTAGAAAAGGAAAAACAATGCTCGCTTCCTCCTCAAAACGCCCCCAATTAGAACAACCATGCATCGATCGTACTGTATAAGCTTGATACGAGATAACGAGGAAACATTGTTTTCACAGATTTAAACCGACACGGTTTAAATAGAAATCGGCGATCCGGAATGGATATCGGGGAGCGGCCATGGTCAAACGGGTGTAATAACGTTTAAACAAATTCCGCGGTCCGGTCAATAATCAATTTGTCAGGCGCATCGATGAATCCGGCCAATCCTCTCCCTTTTTCCTTGGCGCGCTTGTACGTGCGTGCGTGTGCGGGGGGAGGGGAGAGAGGGCTATCGACAACCGCAAAATCGCACGCGCGTCGCCGCCAATCGGATTTCGCGGTGGCCGCCCGTATTATTTGCATATCGGTTCCAGCGTTGGAAACAACGAGGCCGCCGACGGTGTTGCATCGACGAGATTGTGACGCGGAGAGAAGGAAAGGAACGATGAATAAAATGAATGTGGAGCACGGGGAAATAAAGCAGTGTGTGGAAGCGCCGGTTTGGGGGAGGGATTAGAAGGAGGGGGGGATTTACGATACGTTGGGACGGTGACTTTTTTTTCGCCGAGTATCAATTTGCATAATGCGTGTGCACTTCGGCCGATTAATGCGAGACGTGGCTCGAATATTTTTTTTTTTTTCGAACGTTAATTCGAATGTTCGTCGCGGGTGCTTTTATGCTCGATTAATTTCGGCTAATAGAGCGGAGTGGAAAAATTCAGGTGATTATTATTTTCTCGGGATCGATTTTGTGCTTGGGTTTGATCGTGTTCTTTCAGGTTTAGTGGAGCAAGGCGAAAGATGAAGCTTAATATTGTGTAAAGAGATGAATTAAAGTAGCAAGGAGTAGTAAATTGGTGATATTACTGAGAAAGATTGATCGAAGAGGATGATTTTATGAAAATTTTCCTGCAAAACAAATGGAACAAATGGTTTATGCGCATATAAAGATTGTTTTACAATTTTCCTCGAAATATCTTTTTGCACCGTTTATCAGCGTGAAACAAATAAAGTAGGAATAAAATAATAGCAACGAATTTCACGGTTCATAGAAACTATTTTCTATCTACCCAAAAATGTATTACATCCCTTTCTCTTCAAAGAATATATTCCATGGAGTATAAATCGATTTTCCAGAACTTTGATCACATCAGCAGAAAAACAAGCCAGCCATCAATGTCGATGAATTTTCACTCGTAAAAAATTGTACGCCCACCCTGCAGAGAGCTGCAATTACTTCCACATACGTTTATTTTTTCACCCACTCTCGGAATAAACGTTCAAAGAAAACGTAACTGACTTTCAAAACTCGGCGATTCATTGTTACAACTGCATATAATGTTTCCCCGATGTTTTTTGAGGTATGACTCTCTTATAACAAACTTACTTTTTTATTTATAATTTATATCATAATTTAAAATTTATCTCTCGTTATTAAAAACTTCAAGAATCAATTTCCCCCCCCTCAAAATCGTTACAATTAAAATCTTTTTCTTTTCAACGATTCCACGAAATATGTTAAAAATTATTGCATCTCTCGTATCCTTCTCGGCCAGATTCGATTTGATTCGATCGAAGACAGGACATTGCCCGTTGCAATTTTCCTGATACCCAAGTCTTTATTTGAGTTACGAGATACCGATACCTGGCAAAATGCCGTCTCGTCACGACAGGAAGAAGTCACTTTGCCGACTTTCCGCTCCGTGTCTAATAGACCGTTTGACGCGTACACATCGTATAAAGCAATCGGCGGTATCACGTGAAAGTCGGTGGAGTAGCGACGGTAATGTATAGCCCGATGTTTGATTAATGAACGTGCCGTAAATTGATATCTCGACACGTACGAGCGGCTATTTTCACTAAACATTTAGTTGAACATTTATTTCACTTTGTTATCGGTGTAATTTTATCGTGATCGGTTTCTTAACGATTCGACGGTTGGTCTCGGTTTTTATCCTTTCTTTCTTTTTCTTTTCTTTTTTTCCTGTTATTAAGTATAACGAGTTAAACATGAGTTAAGCATGATGTATGTGGTGATGCCGTGTAACGGGTGGAAATCTATTTCATTCCTACGTATCGAGAAATTATTTTTTTATTAATCGTAAAAATGGTATAATAATTTTGAATTGCGTGTTGGTTATTCTAAATTTCATTTTGATAAAAATTAATTTTTATTTGTCACGTCGATAACGTGAGAATCGATATTTAGATGTCTATCAAGTTTTTCCAACAAATGAAAAATTAGTTTTAGGAGAGATCGTATCTATATGCATACTACAGTAGAAACAAATTTTCCTTTCCGTTGCGCGAATTCCATTCTTTAATTTTTCATCTGATGTGAAAATACAAATTTAATTTCTATGTGTATGCATATTTGTTTTCAATATTTATATTCGTTCTCGTCGTATCTCTATACATTTTGTAATCTTATCTTGGAATAAAACGAGTTCAATTGCTTGATGTCGAGATTCAATATTATTCAGGATAGTTATAGTTACAGAACGAAAAGGTAATGCCACGTTCCTAAGGTGTTCATACTGCAGATTAAACTGCCGATCTCCTTTTAATCTTACAGTTAACGATTTATTGGTTTTCCATATAATAAAATATCTAACTTTAAATGCCCTGTAAATTGAAAATTTTATGAAATCGTTATAAAATTTGCATTATTTCAAAAACGAAAAAAAAAAAAAAAGAAGAAGAACGACGTGTCGTAATTGAAAACATCAGACTACCATAACAGCGTATAAAAATCCTGAAAAGAAATATAAATTTGAGAGAACGCTATATGAAACTCTTAAAAATATAACCAAGTGAATGCATAATCGGAGTAAATGGACGACGGAGAAATATTTCGAGACGCTTTATTTTATTAAATTTTATTAAAGCGTTCCAAAATATTTTATCATTTTTTTCTTTTCTTTTTTTTTTTTTCACGCATCTATTTGCGAAAAACATCGATTTTATCGAAATTTTTAGCCCGCATGGCATATTTAAAGTGCGGTATACGCGCAAATATCGTTACGCTAAAAGTAACTTTTCCGATAGATCGAAATTTCCATTAAATATTCATGGGGCTTTATACGCGGCCCAGTAATTGAAACTTCACATAATCGGGAAATGTCGCCGTCCTTGTAGTTAAATAAATTTAGCACCAAATCGAATAACGAGGAAGAGGTGGATTTTCGTTGATAGGAAATTTAGTTTTTGGCAAAATTTTATTCAACGAATTCGTTGGAAAAAACGAAAGCGTTGAATTATTTCTGATTTTTTTTTTACACTCGATATTTAAATAATCCATAATAATCTTGGTATCTATCTGTTCTAGATGAGAGAGAGGAAATTGACAATATTGATCTTAAAAATGGTAAAAAAATTGCCCTGTCTAAGGTACAACGATATAATAATTCATCAATCCAGCAAGGAAAATGTGTTAAATAGACCTTGTTCGAATTAAAGATTCACAAATCCTAATATTCTCGAAGAAGATCATTTCAAGATATGACATTTTAATCTCATAAAAATTGTACCTAATTTTTCGCGACATACGAGTTTCATAATAATTTCGAAATTTCTTTCGATTTTCAGAAATTTCGAGCTCGTTATTAATTACAGGTCTCGAGACAAGTCTCGCCATATAGAGCATACTTGAGATATAAACAAACTTTCACAAAAATCTCTCCCGTCAACACGTATACCAGCATCATATATACAGGGTGATACATATGAAGCTAGAATCGTTTCGAGGATCGAAACTGGTATAACCAAAAGCTTATTCATCAATTTTACATTTAATCCAATTATTATATTATTTATCAACTTTCCTCTCTCGGAATCGTTCCCTGAATCAAAAAAAAATTTTGAACGTGCATCACGATCCCATTAAAC
Organism: Apis cerana; assembly: GCF_029169275.1. Taxonomy (NCBI): domain Eukaryota; kingdom Metazoa; phylum Arthropoda; class Insecta; order Hymenoptera; family Apidae; genus Apis; species Apis cerana. The sequence goes on from NC_083857.1 coordinate 5,216,914, forward strand.
TTGTCCCTCCTTGGAGATGCCATCCTCTCCACGACGGCGTGGAAAATAAAAGCGGATGAATCGGATCGAGCTCGATAATCGCGGGCCAATAAAGCTGTAGAGCCGCGTCGCATGCCGCAAAGGAATGTCGTTTCCGTGGGCCGTGATCCGTGGGTTTCGTGGTCTGCTCCGGTTATCGGCACGTGCATCTGTGTATTTCCGTCTGCCGTTTCGTCGACTCGTTTCAGAAGGAGGGGAGAAAAAGTCTGAAAAACCTGCGAGGCGGCTTTTGACGAATTCGTGACGCCGATTCAACGCTCGATTCGGCGAACCATTTTTCACGTTTCTAATATACAGTCGAGTTATCCTGTTTACGCTCGTTCGAACATTAATTTCGAATTTTAATTTAAATTTTCAGGGAATTGAAGGAAAGTTTGATTGTATAAGGAGAACTTAGTATTAGATCGTTTTAAGAATAATTGAAGTTAAAAGGAATTCAATGTTCTTTCTTTTTGTGAATCATCTTTCGTGAAAATCATTTGGAAATCTTGTTAAATGTATAATTGGCTTTAATAAAATTGTTCCTCTTCGAATTGCATTGAATAGTTCGAAATAGCATCTACATTACATAGAAATAATATCATTGAACTTTATTAAGAAATGAGAAATAAAATTTATGATCGAATATTTATTGATTTAAAAAAAAATAGCAATCTTTTTACATATACCACTTTTATCAAATGCTATAATAATTTGATGTAAAAATTTATCGAATTTTGAAATTATTCCAATCTTTATCCGATTATTAATTACGAGACAGATGAATCCTTATCGTGTATTCTTCGAAAATGATCGTATTATTTCAATATTATTTTAATAATTCCTTTCATACACTGATCAAAATCAACAATGACGTATTAATCAAAATCGGACGAAGATTAGGGAATTGAATGAAATCTCGAAACAGATATATAGAACATTATATATAAAGGTGTTCACATGATACAATGTTTTATGGAGGCAGTATGTAATGCCATGGTTCGTGATGATATATCGTGTAAATACGGTGCACGATAAAGTATTACCGGAGGTGGGATCAACCAGGCATGGAACCGACGATAAAATATTTGGCCGATACTTGGTCGGTGCTGAAATTTTTTCGTTGATGGTAATTGATTACGCTTAATCAAGCTATCGAGCCCGTGCAATTTGCAATCTGCAATTGTGCACCAACGTTGTGTACGGTATGGTAAGTTGGTCGTTGGATTATAGTTATTAACCTCTTTTTTTCCTTTTTATACCGTCTAGTATGATTGAACCCGATGATGGATAAATTTATTTACCAGTGTCTAGTGATATTAATCGATACACGAAACTTTTGATTTATGCGATCAACGTTATTATTTTTACGTACTCTCCCCTACTCGCTGAAATTAACAGTAATAAAATTAAAACCGAATCTTTTATTTCGTTTCTCTTCGTGTAGAATCATTTTTTTTTTTAGGGATAAATAAGATTCTTTCTAGATTTTCTTACCAGATTTAAATTTACGTAGGATATTCTTCAAAAATGATGAATACACATTAATAATTATTCTTTGAAATAAATTTGAATATTCGATTGAAAAGATTTGTTCTTTCGATATTTACAGTTTTTATTGTTGAATATCCTTAATATCAGATAATAATTTGTAATTAATATAATCTATTTCGATTTTAATCGGTCTGTCGTTACGATACACAAAAATGAAATAAAATGAGAAATTTCGCGTGCATCATTTGTTTGTTGACAATTTCGAGAAAAAAAAAAGAAGCTTAAACTTAAATTTAATTAAACAACTCGAAACGATATATTATTTAACAACGCGCGTAAATTATTTTTGCTCATTCCCATTAAGCTACGTATCCACGTATCCAGCCAACGTCTAATTATAGGCGTATAGGATTAAATTAGGCAAGTTCCTACAACTGGCCGTGCACGATATTACCGATCCTTAACATATATGAGACGAAACGATGATCAAAATATAATATCGCCGTTTCTACGACGAGTTCGAGCTTAACACTTTTAAACGGGAGCATAAATTAGTCGTGTTATTAGTGTCATTAAGTTGTTTCGCGTTCCTGGAGTGGCGTTCCTGTGCCCCCTCTTCGATGCCGCACAGCTACCATTTCTCTTCGCCTCCGGTGCCGTAAATAAAGGTGCTCGTCAGAAAAAGGGCCGGTTATGCTCTCGAAACCGAAAGTGGCAAAGGAAGTGTCGAATACAGAAGCTCCACTATTCTTTTATAACAGAGTTTTTATATATATATATATATATATATATATATATATATATATATATATATAAAATTGTGAATAATTTTTCGATAACTTTTGTTTAATTTTCAGAAGTGAAAGATTGGGGTGTCTCGCGTAAGATTATTATACGATTTCACAATTGAAGAAATGATTTGAAATGAAAGTTGCATGGTTTCAAGAAGATTATATTTTAAAGTTATTTATTTTATTATACACGCATCCATATATGGAAGAAATAAATTACATTACATTCCATGTATCCCCTCGAAATTCCATTCTATTTTTATTCCGAAATAATCTTTTAACGTGTGAAGTAACAAATGGGATATTCCAGATGATAAAGTTGAAACCAATGAAATTAATTAATAATATTGTTTTTTAAAAAAATGTTTTACGATTAACGAATATTTATCAATCTTCTCGTCGCAAAGGAATTTTGAATTGATATTTATAATATATATGTAAAATTTCATTTAGCGGATACATCAAATCGCAAATAAATTTCAAATCGAATTTTCTCACATCGTAAACCTTTATGCATTCAATCTACCATTCTAATGCTGTTATAACAACAGCACAGAAAGATTGAATTGAATATTGCTATAAAAGGATTGAAACCTCATACTTCGTTTCATCCGACGTTTAGACTACGCATAACTCTAATACTTATCTTTGATGCGACAGCAAAATATCATAACTAACGATAGAATCAGCTACGACGATCGTTACGACACACACACACACACACACACAAACAAGCATAGAGAAAGAGAGAGAAATTCGCAGCATAATCACAGGATCTCATTCACAGTTTCATTTTTCGCGAGGGAATAATTGTTAACAAACGCGTGGCTTCTCTTTTAAATTAATGTTTGTCAAACAAATGTATTCCACGTGGCCTCACCGATCGCTCAAAAAGCTCGTTCGCAAACCACTTGCGCATCCGTGGATTCGATCGTTTGCAAAGAGAAAAAAGGAAAATCGAAGAAGGAGAAGAAGGAGAAGAAGAAAGATTCGCCCCGACTCAAAGGAAACCGTTTTCTTTTTTCTTTTTTCGACTCTTCTCGATCCCTCCTCTTTTTTTTCCCTCCCCCCTCGTTCCTTTTCTTTTCACACCTCGAACCGTGACAAGGGGAAAATAAAAGAAGAGGAAGAAAAACTGTGGAACGAGGAGGTTCGATCGGATGGAGAAATCTTTGAACCGCGTTTCAAAGCGGTAAAACGGACGGCGAAACGTCGGGGCGAGAATCGAATGGTAAAGGAGAATCCATAAAAATGGAGTCCGATTGACGGCGACCGCCAAGAAAGAAAGAAATGTACCACGAAGATGTTACGTCTGCCCGTAAAAATTGGAGGAGAGGAAACGGGGGAGGGAGAGGCGATATTTCGAATCATGGTTGAAACTTGACGAGCGAGGTGGAAGTCGCGGAACACGTCCCTCTTCTATTCAACCGGATTTATCCGTGATGGGATCTGAAACGGGAGAGAGTTGAACAATAGGTGAGTGGGACATTAATTCTTCTAAATTGTAGGCAGAGATCTTTACGAGGGAATAAAAAAAAAAAGTAATTAGGAATCGGGATGGGAATGGAAATAAATACGTTGGAAGATTCCGCCAAGAATTTTAACGGTTTGAAGTGGCGAAATTAAAACAGAGACACAGCGAGCGTATTAATTTTTTCCAAAATTCACGAACATTTTTTCCGACAAATGTCATTTTCCAAGCGCGTTATATTTCTTCCTTCACTCGACCTCCTCGCTAATCCCTTTTCTTCAATTCCAGAAATGATTTTTCCGGAAAAAAAAAGAAGAAGGAGGAGAATCAACACCGCTTGTTTATTCTTCTTCTCGTACGGAAGGTGGTTAAAAATGGCTCTATTAATTCGAAGGATGATTTAACGAGACGACAGCAGTTGTCCACCACAATCCTGTACGTATGTACGTGTGTCCCTCTCTTTTTTTCGAGCCTCTCTTAATCCCATGACGTTTGGATAACTTAAGGTTGCCTCTCGCCCAACTCCTCCTGCGCTTTTCGACCCTCGTCCGCTAATAGCAACAAGTTACTTGTGACCCGTCAGCGGGACAGACCCTTGCGACGCCTCTATATTTAGTCCGGGTCGAACCACTAGAGAACGGCGAGAAAACACAAAAGAAAGCTGGAGAGCGGCGGCGAAACGAGTGCAAAGGGGACATCGTGATATCTCGCCACGAAGATTCTGCGGCTTCTGGCTCGCAGCTGCTACCATGTCGCGGTAAAAACAATGTACATAGATATGGCAGACGAGCTGAAAGGGCCGGCCTCGCCCTGCTGACGCGGCCAGTTTCAGGATATCCGCGAGATCTTGGATAAATTCAACCGAATTCTTTTGCTCCTCCGCGCATCAGAAGAGGAAGGGAAACTTTTTCTCCTCGGATCTCTGTATTTTGAGAAAGATTGTTGGAATAGATTTTATTTGACAATATGAAAATTGGGAATACAGGGGATAATTCGTGTGATAAAGTCGGAAGTAAAGTTATTTGATTGTATATTACGAGTATTTTTATAATCTCACTATTGCAAAGTAACAAAATACGTGTTGATAAAATATTTCGGATGTATTGATACGTTATGATATGATTGAAAGTTATGCAAGTTTTGTTGTTGTATCATGTTATCGCCTTCGAAGGCTAAGATGTTATTTAAAAAGTTGTTTAAAATTATGGAAATAATTAACTTCATATGCTGGATGATAAATTTCTGTAACCACGAAATGAAAGCTTTAATGATATTGTTGTAAGAATAACTTGGGGATCGCAAAAATAGCTCTAAGAGCGGCTCTCGTGTCGTTGCAGTGTATATAACTGGCAATTTGATGTCGATCCGGAGCAGTACTATATGCCGAGCTATATACCATTACCATAATATAGCAGCAATGACTGATGCGACGTTATATATGAATATTAGAAATGAATATTAACATACATGATTTTCTTGTACAGAGTTACAGAATAAACGTAAAATTATGATAAGTAAGACTGATATCGAATATATTATATATATATATATATATATATATTACAAGAAATATTTCATGTTTTATGAGACAAAAGTCACACTTATCTTCTAATCTTGATTAATATATGAATAATTTCTATTAAACTCTGTTACAAATTACAATTCAATTAATAAATTTTAATTTTTGTATGATATATAAATTGCATGAAATATGAGTAAATAAATTATTTTTAATTAATACTTGACTCTATAAGAAGATTTCATTTTATCTTCACATTTTGATTTAAGGTGTCTCTCTAAAATTAATTGTAAGACTTGAACTGTATCATAAAATCGATCGAAGAGAAGAAATTAAACTTCTTGTCATAACACTCCAAGTCTCGTGTGTTTCAACGTCGAAACTAGGTTTTCGCGGAAACGTGTAGGAAAAAGAAAAAAAATTTCACGAAATGACGAGAGAGGGAGAATGTTTCTTGCGCAAGTGTCGAGAGACAGGTCCCTCGTTGTGCTGCTTTGAAACTCATCAACATCGGTGAAACAAGACAATGATAGATCGTAGCTTGGCTAAAAGATTTTTACTTCAATTACGTCAATCTTATTTTCCCAAAAGATGAAAGGAAAGAAAACAAAAGAATGGTGCAGCGATTAATTAATTATTCAAATCACATCCTCCATCATTTTAAGTACTAAAAAAGAAAAAAAGAAAAATTCACTATGAATAACTTCGTATCCTGTTCAACAATAACTTACATTTGTTTTATCATCTCAAACGAAACGCAAGTATATATTTAAAAAAAAGAAAATCTACATTTCTTTCAATCTGACAAGTCTCTCCATACACTGCAAACTTGTACAAATTTACTTCACCGGTTTCTTTCAGGTGTTAACAACTGACGACCAACTTGACAAAGTGATTCGCCACAATTGAATTGCGCAAAAGCACGAAACAAAAAGAAAGTTGGCTACGTTGTTGAGCGCAATACGGTTATCAAGCGGAGGAGTTCGCGAGAAAGCACAAAGCTCACCACTATAAGCTGGTAATGAAGTTGGCAAGTAGAGATACCGAGTCGACGTTCGTAATACCGCGCCAAAAAGGCGAGATCAAATCGCGAAACTCCGCCTTTTCTGCGTTTTAGGTCGGCGATGGAAAAATCTATCGACGATTGTTTTAAAAACGACGGAAATTCCCCGTGTAACGATACCGTTACGATATTCGATGAATTTTTCAAGGCTCGTCGCTCAAAGACGACCAGAACACTTAAGCTAGGTCAAAACTTAAAGCCGGATCCACGCTTAACGAACGAGTAATTCTTTTTATTTCTACTTTTATTCCATTTCCACGTTCAACGTAAGTATAAACAAATATCTTTTTGTTAATTCTAAATTCAGGGATAACTCGAACTTTTTTATACGTATTATATTTTCATTAAAAAGAGATCATTCATCAACGTTATTTTCTCTGTCACGATCTCGTATAATTTGGAAATATTAAATTACAGTTTTGTTCAAAGTGAATCTTTCTAAATTCGTGCAGTCCATCTGTTACTCTGATATATTCTTCGATAATATCGAAGAATATTCAAGAATACTCTATTTGTAATAAATACTTAAACTTTAAATTTAAATTTACGTCAATATTGTTGTCTTTTTCTTAATTATTCGTATAACAATTGTAATATTGATCACGTTACGATTATCACATTCATTTGTATTCTTAATATCTATATTTATTCGCCCAATGTAAATCTGG